>NW_027615442.1:0-42959 GCF_965212315.1 Lampetra planeri | reverse complement strand
ACTTACGCACATGAACGCACACATCAGCATCTGTCAGAGCATTATTAGCAGCGGCGTGCGTGCACACAATCGTGTCGCAGCGTTTGTAAAAACGGCGACGCAGCGTTTAAAACCTCCATATGGAGGCAGACCTGGAGTGTGGGTTTATTAAATGATAATAACAACAGTTTGACAGGGACAATATTGGACCCTCTGTGTTCGTGATGTTCTGGTGTTTGGCAGCACTTTATTTCACGGGTGATATGAAACATCCAATATGGTGTTCAAGTGTGTTACTGCTCATGTTTGTTTTTCAGTTAGAACCCAGCAGATTGTTTTATGTATCGTGCTCATTTCTGTGATCACAGAACAGTTTTATATCAGTCACCATTTTTACGGATTCATTCATATATATACAAATGAAATATATATACGAATGGGTCATCTTTTCTGTGCAACATCTTTTGTGAGTTGCTGTCAGACAAGAAATTTCACCTGATATTACATTTCGTATACTTTCCCAGCACATCAGTACAACATGTGAATACTGCTTTGACGTATTCTTAGATTTTGTTTTTAGATGGATCTTTACAAGCTGCACTTTGAAGATGTTGCCAGCGTTATAATCCTGTTTCATAATAACAAATATATCTTTGGTAAAAAACACTCAACGCAGTCCGTCATTATTTTGTCGGACATCATGGCTGCCGCTACTGTTGTTGTAGTACAGTTGTGTGTTTTCTTGTTGTCTGGAACAAACTCTGCAGTATATCACTGTAGTATCATTACGGATTATGGAACATTGCGAATGACTTTTAGAATGTTCTCACAGGAACGTGGGCCTCACAAACAAAGGTGTTCCATCACAGCACACCGTGAGTTGATGTTTAGTAAATCACCCAGGGAAAGTCAAGGGCGCGATGAGAGGAATGGGTGGTGTGGAGGTCAGGAGTTAGCAAAATGAGATTTCTCCTGGCAAGTGAAGCGTGGTGTCTATGCTGAGTGGAGAAGGGACAGCAGTAATCAGCAGAAGGCCTTGATGTGAACACTTATCACGTCCCCTGACGAATGCTGCGGCAGGAGCCTCAGCCTTCAGCCCTGGCGGGTCAACAGACGGACAAAGAACTGCATTTCATTTCAGTGCAACGGACTCCTTCCTGTATGGACTCAGAAAGGCAGGTCTCGGTGTTACAATCACCACAATTCCAGGGCGTCTTCTACACCGTTGAAGAAGGATAAGGACCAAGGTCCACAGTGAATTTCTCTAGATTTGCAGCTTTCATCGACTGCGGTGTGCGAGCTGAAGTTTCATTTCAGCATGAGCTCCGGGGGGGGTGGGTGCGCAGAGTCAGCCCCTGAGTTTAAAGTCAAGAGTATAAAAGTCAACGTGTCTCCTGACAGCACACAGCAGCAGGTGGTGCAAGATGAATCTATAAAAAGGCAAAGCATCAATGTGCCCAGCAAAAAGCGGATCCCACTGGCTGGAAGCGTCGACCAGTAGACACACTCAGACACGCACAAGCCTCCTGCATCTCTCGTTGACTGGTAACACAGTTTGCATGCGAAAACTTTTTGCTGGTACCCATCCTGACCTTTTAACTTTCACAAAGAACAGAAGAGACGGTTGTATGTTGAGTACATTAAAGTACATCATCATCATGTCAACCTCTCTGCCAGAGGAATCCGTCATCAAACCTCATTACAAACGTGGACGAGGGGAACCACTGACGGATAAACCACAAAAAAAAAAAAAAAAAAAAGATTCCACATCTTGTTGTGGATTTCACCGAAACACTCCAGCCGAGGCGAGATAGGGCATCGGCACAAATGAGCTCTCCGTTCTCTATCTCAGTCGCTGGAAATGTTGAGTTAATGAGACGAATTGCCGTGGCCGTGATGGTTTGTCTTACCCAGCTACCCATCTGACACTGCTCGGCCGTAATGAGCGAATGCAGTCTCCGGCACCAGTGAATGGTTTCAGTTTCACGGGCTTATTGCTGTTTCAGTGGCATTCCCGCGGTAATGGAGATTAAAAACTCAGCATCGAATGGCATTTCAAAGCCTCAAAACCTTCAACACTGTAACTTAATATCTGTTAATATTCAGCAAAGCAACTGTGCTAAACAGATTATATGGCACTTTTCTATATTACACCCTTGTGTGCTGTTTCTCGAGATGTTTTGCATGCGCCGAGGATTTCGGGACTCAGATGCCAAACAGACTTATCACATCCACTGACGTATGATTTGGGTGTAAGCGTTGAAACGTTTGTCTGCAGGAGCAGGCAGCGAGATGCAGGCTGCAGAGGCAGGAAGCCGATGTTGAATCTAATCTTTGAAACATGGCAGAGGAACTCTTATTTGCATTCTGCTCCTGGTGGGTTTTGTGAATAGTTCTAATCAGCTTTTGGGCACAAATCGGCGCGTGCTCTTCTGAGGGAGTCTGAATTCAAACTTTGGCAGAAGAAGATGGAGAGCAGTCAACTCCACCCATTGATGGAGCGCAAATGTACGCAAGAGCACATTCGGTATCTTCTGCGTAGGGCTGGGTGAGAGGGACCAAAGATCCTATCTGTATCTGTATCCGTATCTGTATCTCCTATACAGTATTTTATACAATGAAATACCACATGTGAGATAGCACAAGCACACACCAGATAAAAAGGTTTACGTTCCTGTTTTAAAACACACAGCTGCACAACATACCACCGTGGGAATGTGAAATTCTGCCGCAGTAAAATTAAATATGCGGTAAGCTGCTGCAGTGGTTCAATCTGTTGCAGCGTCACGGGTGAATGGAGCCTGTGACGGCTTTGTTCCGAGGTCGGATCCTTACGGCGCTGGAGGAGATCTCCGTCCATCTCCAGTCTCCTCCTACAAACCACTCATCTGATTTGAAATGGACAACGTCGTGGACTCAAACCATTGCTCCTGTTTTTCCGCTTCCTCATCGTGTTGACGGTCACTTCAGGTCTGACATCAAACCGGGGAGCCGGTAGTTTGTGTTCAATGTAGTGACACATGGACCGGGTCCAACAGCACCACCAACGTGGAAACGGGGAGACAAACCCCTCCCCCTCGGCTGCAAGCGACTTCACGTGAGACGGCGTTTAGACAAACTCGCTGAGAATGCACACACACTGACATCCTGCATCAGTGCACTGAAATTTAGAACACACGCTGTGCTCAAACACACATGAACACTACACTGACCCCCCCCCCCCCCCCCCCAGCTCTGTTTCTCCTGCTGTGTCAGTCTCCCACACGGCTGAAGGTTTTTTTTCTACCACATCTACACGTACCTCATTTATCAAACATGGCAGGTGTTTTTATAAGAGCAAATATCAGCGAATTCAGCTGATGAACATTACAGCAACATTACAACAGCTCTGTTCCACTGCTCGTAACCCCCACAGCGCTGACGCTCTCTCAGGTCGGAACTCTGCCTTCAAGAGGCCGCCGCGTTCCAAAGATTATTAATTTCAGTTGGAAGAGAAGTGACAACATGAAATTGCTTCTCTATTGTCTGGCTAATTAACCTTCTCGCTTTGCTCCCTCAACAGTCGCCCAGTTTCCTCCTCTGGTGTGACAG
Organism: Lampetra planeri; assembly: GCF_965212315.1. Lineage (NCBI taxonomy): Eukaryota > Metazoa > Chordata > Hyperoartia > Petromyzontiformes > Petromyzontidae > Lampetra > Lampetra planeri. The sequence continues at coordinate 39,389 of NW_027615442.1, read as the reverse complement.
CGGCAGCATGGAGCCACTTCGCCTACAAAGACCAGACACGAGTTCTCCAACAAAGCCACTTTGCTCTCAGCGGAGCAGCAGGGATGTGGGACGAACGACTGGGTGTAGATTCCCACCGAACACGGGAAGATCTGATGTGTGTGTGTGTGTGTGTGTGTGTGAGGGCTCCTGTCTGTGTCTGTAATAAAAAAAAAAAAACAGAGAACAGAAACACAAGAGAAAAACGTTTGTCCTGAAGAAACGTTTCATCGTTCAATGTCTGCGGCCGCACACCGGGTGTGTTTTTCCGCCACCATGGACGATTCACAGGGCGATGAGACATCAATGACATGTGAAACACGTATGACTCACGTCGAACCTATTCACGCTTGTTCAATGTTACACGTGTGCTTTACTGCCAATTTCCAAAAAACAAATCTGATTATACTGCGATTGTCAGAAAAACAGAACAGACTGACAGGAGAGAATGACAAGAAAAGAAGAAGACAAAAGAGAACCCTGCAAAGTCCACTGATGTGTGAGTTTGGCTTAAAGAAATAAAACTTTTAGTGAATAACATCTATTATGTTCTGGTACCAATTTATAAGAAGGGTGATGTACAGAGTTGTAGTAACTACAGAGGGATAAAGTTGATGAGCCATACCATGAAGGTTTGGGAAAGAGTAGTTGAAGCCAGGTTGAGACAGGAAGTGGAGATTTGTGAACAGCAGTATGGTTTCATGCCTAGAAAGAGCACCACAGATGCAATATTTGCACTGAGGATGCTGATGGAGAAGTACAGAGAAGGTAGGAAGGAGCTGCATTGTGTTTTTGTAGATTTAGAGAAGGCATATGACAGGGTGCCAAGAGAGGAATTGTGGTTTTGTATGAGGAAGTCAGGAGTGGCAGAGAAGTATGTTGGCTTGGTGCAGGACATGTATGAAGGTAGTAGAACAGTGGTGAGGTGTGCTGTTGGAAGGACAGAAGACTTCAAGGTAGAGGTAGGACTGCATCAAGGATCGGCCCTGAGCCCCTTCTTGTTTGCTTTGGTTATGGATAGGTTGACAGATGAGGTCAGACAGGAGTCTCCCTGGACTATGATGTTTCAGATGACATTGTGATCTGTAGTGAGAGTAGGCAGCAGTTGGAAGAGAACCTAGAAAGGTGGAGGTTTGCTCTAGAGAGAAGAGGAATGAAGGTCAGTCGTAGCAAGACAGAGTATATGTGCATAAATGAAAGGGAGACCAGTGGAAAAGTGAGGTTACAGGGAGCAGAGGTGGTGAAGGTGCAGGAGTTTAAGTACTTAGGATCAACAGTGCAGAGTAGTGGAGACTGTGGAAGAGAAGTGAAGAATAGGGTGCAGGCAGGGTGGAACAGCTGGAGAAAAGTGTCAGGAGTGATTTGTGATAGAAGAGTCTCAGCTAAGGTGAAGGGAAAGGTTTACAGGACTGTGGTTAGACCAGCTATGATGTATGGTTTAGAGACACTAGAGATAGGCAGAAGACAGGAGGCAGAGCTGGAGGTGGCAGAGTTAAAGATGCTGAGATTCTCTTTAGGAGTGACCAGGATGGACAGGATTAGGAATGAGGTCATCAGAGGGACAACACAGACAGGAAGGTTAGGAGAAAAAGCTAGAGAGGCTAGATTGAGATGGTTTGGACATGTGCAGAGGAGGGACAGTGGATACATTGGTAGGAGAATGTTAGAGATGGAGTTGGAGGTAGGAGACAGAGAGGAAGACCAAAGAGGAGGTTTATAGATGCAGTGAGGGAGGACATGGAGGTAGTTGGAGTCAGAGTAGAGGATACAGAGAACAGGGAAAGATGGAAATCGATGATTCGCTGTGGCAACCCCTGAAGAGGGACAAAGCCGAAAGAAGAAGAAGAAGAAGAAGAAGTGAATAACATCTATTTGGGGGTTTGTTGAGCAGAATGTTTTCGCTGTGCTTCAACTTTCTAAGTCGGTGTAAGTCGGTGACACGTGTCAACACCATCCGGGCGTCCTGACAAACTGTCCGTGAGCGACGTACTCAACTCTTGTTCGACTGACCATTCGTCACCGGCAACTCGGAGCATCGAGTCAAAGTCAAAACTGTGATGTGTAAATTACGTGTTCAATGCGGCTTCGGGACATTCAAGGACACGAGCGGAGTTCTTCTCCGCGACGCGTCCAGAATACCTATTAATGGACACACACACGTACCACAAACTTTGACGGCTCATCATCTCACTTCAGTTCGCCTCGGCTCTCACCTGCCTCTCATCGGGCATGATGTGCCCATCACTGCTCGGCTCCGACGGAGGGAACGTCTTGCTCTTTAAGCTCAAAGTGAGTCATAACCCGCATTATGTATGCAGCTCAGCTGGCAGAGTCTGAGGCCAAACACGAGAGGATCCCAGGAGGAAACACGAAGCCAGTTAACCCCACAGCTCCAGTGTGTCGGAGCTGCACAGGATCTTTTCTCGTTTCATCAAGGAACAAATGCTCAGATATTGTTCATAGACATTCACAGTAGGGCTGTCGATGCCAAAATCAGAGTCAAAATTCTCATGTTGAATTTTTTTGGATTTTTTTTCACGGCGCTTTCACCAGTTTGCGATGGTGCGCTGCTTTCTGCCATCCTGTAAAACTACTTCGCCGGTGACATGCGACTTTCGTATCAGAAGTCTAATATTCTAATCTAATTCATTTTTAACTTTCGAATCTTCTTTGTTTGACAATAATCGGAAGAGTTTTTGAAGAGCCCAGTTCCCTCTGACAGCGCCAATTCACAGACACAACTCAACAGTAAAGACCTTGTTGTGTTGTGTCTGTTAGTGAAGTCCACTGACTTCACAAGAACTTTCTCCAACTTAAACATCAACCTCCTCCATGGTTCGATTCCCGGCCTGGTTCTCTCTTCTCTGGAGTGAATGTGCGTGTGAATGGGTGCCCTCCCCGTTCCCCCGCTGACAGCTGGGATCAGCCATGACCCTCACTGATGTTGATGCACACATTTGATTACATTTGTCACGTTAATGTTTCGGTCCGAGCAGTTTTATTCTATCATCAACAGTTTGTAGAGTTAAAACTGAACTTCTGCAGCAGGAGGATTTCTTACAGTTTTGACGTCCCCAGGGAGCTGATTATTCTGACCATCTTTTCTAAAATACATTCAAGGAACCAGTTTCCCTCCTCATACGTGGGAATTGACACGTCTCGGGGCGACACAAAGACAAACCATTACAAATGTCGATGACGGGGTTAAAAGTTTGAGTTGTCAGCTCGGGTTTCTGAGAAAGAGAATACTTTCTTAAAGAGTAAAAAAAAAAAGAAGAAGACACTTGAAATCCTCAGGCTACTGGTTTGCTGCACGACCGACAGCAGGATCTGGGAGAGTTTTGCTCGTTTCAAACATTACAGAAGTCAAAAATATCTCAGCAAGTGAGCGACACTGAGCGAGCAGCTGTTTTGTTCAGACATGCCACATACGGCTACACGGCACCTTCTGCTGGTGGAGATTAGGGCGCTTCATGATGGCTCCCTGAACAAGAGCCAACGTGAGCTGCTTTCAGAAGATGCAGCCGAGGCATCTTTGAGATGCTGGCATCATTTCGACTGACTAAAGTACAGAAAGTCCGATGAAATTAGAGGTTAAACCAAAATAGAGCAAGAAAGTGACAAGATGCGTAATCTTCATGGACCTCGGTGAAACTAACGTGATGTTTAACAGAAGTTTGGCATAAATCACTCAAAGAAAACAGCAACAGTCTACATTGTTCTTTTCTATTTAATCTTGATAGAGATGGATTCGTTTTTGCCTCCTCCTCCTCCTCATCCTCCGGGCCTCCTGTGCATATTGCTGTTTATGTGTTGCCGGGTAACAGGTGCAAAGTACAGACGGGGGAGGTCACGTGAATTTACACAACCTCAAAATAAAGATGAGATGTTACAAAGCGTCTGGAATCAAAAGGGAGAAAACGATCAGCAGATTCTGTTTTCAAGGTGATGGAGACTTTGCAGCAAACATGTATTGTTCCTGTTTTTTGTTGGTTCAAGGGATGTGAACATCTCTGACAGAGTGCAACTGACAGCAAACTGTATTTGTTTTAAAAACAGACTGAATCTACCCGACCCTCTACCCTTTGTTAGTGACCAGAACGACAGTTTGTGTGAACTGCGCCCTTCTTACCACCTTGCTCAAACAAAAAAGAAACCAAATAGATGGACAAATGCAAACAGTCATAATCTAAAGTCCCCAAATAGCAAGTGCAGCTTTGCAAAAAACAAAAAAATGTCTTAATGAATGGAGTTTTGTGTGACTATTATTCTTCAGGGTACAAACCAGTGACAGCTCACAGATAGTGAGGCTGGTTTGGCTGCAGGGGACACAGCACTAGATCATTTTGTGTGTGTGTGTGTGTGTGTGTGTGTTGTACAATGCAACTGGAGCACTGGTCCTGCCGGTGCAATGAGAAAATGTAGAACAATATGAAACTATGCAATAAATAGAGAGCGAAGCTGTATGTGTGCATAACTCTGTAAAGTCGATTCTGGTGTGTACCTGTATGTGTGCGTACCTGTATGTGTGTGTACCTGTATGTGTGCGTACCCGTATGTGTGCGTACATGTATGTGTGCGTACCTGTATGTGTGCGTACCTGTATGTGTGTGTGTGTGTCTCGCTCACTCTCTCTCTTTTCCTCATAGACACACGAAAACAAGTGTCAAAAACAATCAGCATGACAACATTTACATCCACTGATGACATGTTTAAAGCTGTTGATCTGATGTCTAATTCCAATTTCCAAGTCTCATGTAGAATTATCAACACTCAACAACAGCTTTTGCATTTTCTTTTTTCACTTCACCAACTCACCAAATAGATTTTATATGTTTCTGATCTGTCATATCTCTCTCTCTCTCTCTATAGATATATATACTGTATATGTATACTTATATTACACAGTGAGCTGAGCAGTCTGCAGCAGGCAGTTCCTCGTACCATCAAACTACAATGAAACAAAGCGAGAGGTGCGATGAACTGATTTCCTGCAGCGCTCGGTGCACTCATGACATGATTCAGATATTAATGCGATCCTCCACAGGGATCCTGTCTTTTGTGGACCCTGAATTGCGCAGAGCAGCTGACCTACTTTACACTGTTTACTGTTTGTCGAGAAGCTTCACGGGACGTTCATGGAGCATATTAACGCCGTAGATGGTGGCTGCAAACTGCAAAAAAAAAGGATTAACAAGCTTATGGAAATGTATCGACGGAACGCAGGGTAATCTAGAGGCAATGAGAGCAATTAAACACTTTTATGAAATATTCATAAGCTTTTACTTCCCTGCGTTGGATGTATTCAAGTAAAAAGTTTTAATAATTCTCATCAAGACAGCTGAAATTATTTTCCCCCTTGTGTCCTACTGACACACAGGGCCTCAAGAGCCTTTCACATACCCCACCCATCAACACTGAAGTAACTTTTTTGGCGCTAATTGACTGTCAGGAAGCTGCTCAGAAGGCGAGGTGGCGGCGGAAGGATCCAACAGGTTCAACAAACCCCTCCATTTTCAGTCAACCCCAGTGATTCATTCTCATTTGCAACAAGTAGCTCAGACTGTGACCCACGAGTGTCTCATTCAAAATGAGTGTCGGTCGTGATTGTGATACTTAAAGAGACAGATTTGACAGTGTATCCTCACACACACACACACACACACACACACACACACACGCACACGCAGCCGGAGGTCATGTCAAAGTGTTGCTGGGATGAGAACGAGCTTTTGCTTCCGCATTTGCAAACGAAATTCTCTGAGTGCATTTGTATTCATGGTGAACGTGAGAGACGGTTAGAGAGAGAGAGAGAGAGAGAGGGAGAAATTCAAGGAGACAAAAAACTGTCTGAAGCGAGCAGGCTGCTCCTCCCTAAAACACTCCGCAGATCATTTATGTGCAGCTCTGCTGTCAAATTAGTCATCGGTGTAATGAAAAGCCGTGTGTGTACGGCTGGGGGCTAGTTAGCCACGAGTGCACGACGATGAACCACCGTCTGATTGTTCTTTTCAAGCCTCCAGTCACAGTGATTAAGATGTTCTGGGCAGAATTCAGTAGAACAAGACAGAAAAAAAGTCTCATCCAAAGTCTTTTTTTTTTTCTTTTTGACCTTGGCAGAGAAAACGATGGAAATGGCAGGACGCCACTTTAAATTCACAGTTTCTTCAAAACAACATGCAACTAAAACTGCAGTGATTTTTTTGTACTGTTAAGAAAAAGAGAAACAAAGATACAAATACAAACATGGGCGGCACAGAGGGTTCTCTCCAGGTGCTCCGACTTCCTCCCACCTTCATTATATACCAGGTTAACTGGTTGCTCTGAGGCCATGTCTTTTTCCCTCCGTCTTCCTTGGCAGCGTATCAACAATATTCCACTGTGACTCAATATGCTGTGGTTCATACTCTACGCCCATAGGTGTCCCTTAGATTCGGGGGGGAGGGGCATATGTCTGCTGAGCAAATGCAACCGTCCAAATTGCGATTATTGGCAGAAAAAGAAAAGTGAGCAGGAAATGATGCCAATCTTGGCCGGAAGGAGGAAACACTCACGGCTTTCAACCTGATGAACACCAACACAAGCATGTACTGTATGTGGGGGGGCCAAGACGGGAGGTCGCGGGCTGGGGCGCTGACACCTCCATAGGATCCAGGACCCATTGAGACGATCGGACAAAACATGCGTTTACACAGCCTCTCCATGTGGTGTATGTGAACGTGACTATGAACGGTTGTCTGCCCTGCCATGAGGTGGCGTCTCGTCCAGGGTGCACCCCGCCCCCACGGCTGGGATCAGCATGAACCACTGTGACTGGACCGTTTGCTCTGTTGCTCTGCTCTCTCAGCGCCGTTTCCATCTTTGCCCAGACGAGTGTAAAAGGATGCAGCAGGTACAACGGGACAAACACACGCCAACAATGATATTTTTTCTGCAGTCACTATGGCAACCAGCCAATGCAACTGTTTGTGTTTTACTCACAGTTCAAGAGAATGCAGGGGTATGTTTGAGCCCTCGCAGGCAGTATGACGGGTCAGTCCAGTCCTCGGGACAAGTCAACCATCCACTTTCAGCTCCACTGCTGCTAGAATCCATTTTTCTCTGAATCCAAACTCGAGCCAAACTCAGAACTGTGACTCAGCTGGCTTGCAGAACCACACTGACCGATATTCAGTGGTTGAAAGTACTAGTCAATACTGTATATGTTTAAAGTACTACAGTGGCTGCGAGTGTCAGTGGCTGATTGTGTATGCAGGACCAGACCCGTGACCCTTCTATTTTCAGCCTCCTGCTCTGCTCACTTCCATCTGACATTTCTTTTTAATTGGTTTCAGTCCTCTTACAAGAGCCAGTCAGACAGCCTGTAGGTTCAGCCACTATAGGTACGTAGAACACGGTTCACAGTTTACATTTATATTGTTTGGCAGCCATGTTCGAAAAAAGGCAAGCCATGAAACAAAACTAAGATGATGATGATGATGTAGGCAGACAGAGTGTGTTAGCTGGGGCATCCTTTTAATACTCCGGCGATGAGCTGCTGGCTGGCTGCCTGTCTTTATCTGCTGCGTGCGCTGAATCTTTCACTTCTGGCACCAGTTGACAGATTAGTGGTACATAGATCCAGTTTGCAGCGTGCTGGACTTTGATGTCGATGCCAAATTTCCTCAGCTGTTGGACGTAACTCTGCGGTCTAGTGTTCAGCTTCCGCAGCTCTGTAAATTGTTATACGCCGCTTTAACTTCAGCTGTCCTCTGGAATTTACACGTGGGGAATATTCCTTGGAGGTATGTCGAACAGAGGCAGCTACAGTAGTTTGTACTTGTAGACACACACACACACACACACGCACACAAAGGCAATCCGACTTGCACTGATGTGTTGACAACTGGGAGTGCGGTTATTGTCAGTGACAGTTTTATGTTGTCTCAAACACAACGGCCGAGCCTCCCTGAGCAGCGCCGGCTGACCTTTGCTTGCACAGACATTTCTCAGGTTTTAAAAGCCAATTTCCACACAACCTCGCTGGAGCGCGTTCCACCTCTGCAGTGCTACAGGTGACACAACTCCACAAACATCCACAGCAATTTACCTCCCATGCGCGCCTGCGACACATAATAACGATAATTCACACAGCGCTTTTCAAATCTCACTTTACAAAGTGCGCTACAAAGGCAGCAAAATAAAATAAGGACCAGGGACTACTGGAAGAGAGAGAGAGAAAAAAGAAAGCATATCGATTAACCATTCTGTAAAATGGTAAAAGAACAAAGATGGTAGATGATGGTGGCTGATGACTGATAGGAAATGATTTAAAGGACGTTAACAGATATTTAACACATGAATAAATACCAGTGGTGGGGGAGAGACAATAAAACATACCGATGAATAGAAATGTGTTTTAAAGAAGTGATTCACCTCCTGATTTAAGACTCAATTTAGGATGGACCAGAGGATCTGGGGCTGCGACCGGGCTCGTAAGGGATCAACATATCTTACATAACTTGGGCCAAGACCTAAGCCAGCAAAATCTTAAAATCCTGTCTCAAACAGACAGGGAGTCAGTGGGGAGAAGCCAGAACAGGAGTGATGTGACGTCATCGATTAAAACCATGGTGCATCACGTCTTTCACACCAAAATAAAACCCCTCAATTAAAATTCATCTGGTCCAAAACACAAACTCTTGAAGGTTAACCTTTTTTTTTTTTTGAGTCTACTTGAGTCTACTTACTTTCTACTGTATTTACATGCCCACATGGCAGCGGCGAGAGACGTCCCAGTGTAAAATACGTGAGCTGTGAATCAGACGGAGAGTGGGAAAGTAGGCGGGTGTTTTCCTTGTTCTGTCTGAATGCCTCCTCCAGAGCAGTAAACATTTATCCTGCTGCCCTCCCACTCATCCCCCGTTACTTGGTCATGCCGTTTGCTTTTAAATGGAGGAATTAGATTTCTGCCTGTAACCTGAACATGACCGACAAACCTCCACCTCCTCGTGTTCCTTTCACACGAACTGGTGAAGAACATCAGCCTTCACTGACTGTCAGGGCCTGTAAAGGACGTCAAACTGTGTGAAAGCACACACTGACGTCCCTGTCATGAGATCAAACCGTCCGCTTCTAGGTTTTACTTTGTTTAGCGTTTCCAGTGGGTTTAAATCTGGGTTCAAGGTGAGTACCCAGCGAATCATCCCTGTCACATGTTAATCATCTGCTGAAAAAACTTTCAGAAGTCGCGAAAGAAAGCGTCATTAGCTGCAGACATTACTGTGACAAAAGGTTTTGATACTTTTTGTATTTTTAGATCCACAGTCTGAAACCTGATTTACCTTTTTCGACAACATGAAAACACCTCCTCAAATATTGTGGGTTTAGTTTTTAAGAAGCACGACAAACTGATTTTTCAATCCGGTGCTGAAAATGAAGGTCACAAAGAGTATTTGTACACAAACAATATCTCATAAAAGCACAAGGCCAGTGCTGCTTCTAAATGTTGAACTGACGCCCCCCCCCCAGGTTGAAATGTGTTTTCGCCTTTTAAATCTGCTTTACATGACCATCTCAGAGTCCTGCAGCGAGAAACCAACACTAAACCCACGTGAAGGAAAACATGAAACCGTCTGCGTTTCCCCTGAGACGAAACCATGAAAAAAAAGCTACATCGGCAAAAAACAGGAATCACTGCCTGTTAGGAATGAGGGCGCAAACCTTTATGTTTTTTTCCCTGCAGTTCTCTTCTCTGCGCCATTGACAGGGTAAATTATACACAAGTATTAACATTTTAAAGGACATTTGAAAACGTGGGCTGAATAGAATGCGTGTGTCCGTGTATGCGCCCGTAGGTGTGAATGTGAGTGTGAAGGATTCTGTCCTCCATGCGGCTCTGCGATGCGCTGGCTGTCCAGGTTGCACCTTGACGTTCACCCGTCGACAGCTGGGATGGGCTCCAACGCGACCACGACACCCGACTCTGGATCTGTCTTGACAGATTTCCATTCACTTATTACATCCATTTCATCCTCATTTCTTTATTGTGATTCTTGCAGTGATGTAAAATTCATCACAATCCTGCCAGATGATCAAAAAGCCGTTCGGTTCCCAGAAGGCCATTCTTTCACCTGTATGATGAAAGGGTGTATCGAATCCTACACATGAACAATAACAGACGTGGGCGCTGGCAATGCTCAGGAGACGAGGCCTGGATTGATCTGTGGCTCCTCGCCGCAAACACACCCGACTGATGTGGTGTCATCAGCTGATGAATGACGGGGCGTGACGCTTAAACTCTGTTTCACAGACACTGCTCACACTTAGCACTTCTCAAGAAACCTTCTTTCGTCTTCCTCTCATTGAATATATCTCACACATCAGCAATATCTGCTGGCGATTTTAGTCCTTTTAAATAGAGAGATATGTGATAAACGTGAAGGAGAAAAGCAAGAACCGAACAATTATAAATCTTACAGTGAGTATTCTTCTTCTTCTTCTTAATATTCTTATTATTGTCAATATTCAATATAATAGTCGTAACATCTATATTATTATTATTCCCATTATTCCCATTTACTAATCGTTGTGGATTTATATTTATGTTATAATTTCGGTACAAGGAGGCTTAAAATGAGAACCATAATTAAATAAAAGCAACCCACCCACACACTCATATATTCTCTCACGCACACACACACACACACACACACTTCCATGTCACCAAGCAATAGTCTCATCCCACTGAATCCAATGCAGACGATAACATCTGGCTGCAGGCAGCAGTCCATGTTCAGATGTTGATCTTCCCATGTTAAATGTTACGTCTCACTGCCTGGGTGGTCAGCAGACTGTAAAATGGACTTACTTATCCGGTTTCCAGAGCTAACAGGCATGAAGGGAGCGGTTTATACGCTGACAGCGGTAGCGTGTGTTAAGTACAAAGACGTTCCGTCCAAACACACGCGGTGTTTCCCAACCCTGAGCCCCTGAGAGAGGCAGAACCGACCGCCGCACACTGCTCCCTCACAGCAGCACAGTTCAATATTCCTATCTGCACTGGAGCCCTTCAAACCGGAGTCAATTCAATTTGATGTGTTTGTTCTGATCGTATCACTCAGACGCCTTCACGGCCATTTTAAGTTGCTGCAGATGGAAATAATGTCTATTTGCGAAAGCTGTAATAATCCTTCAATATAACAAGAGGCCAGTACACATTTGAAATGATTACAGGATTGACTTACAGCTCATAACAGACTTTGAAGGGACTGTTAATCAAATGCAGCCTGGAAAGTTACGCTGATAGTACAACTAATAATAAATTGCATTATAAGTTATTTATTCATGAGTGCATAGTGGCCTGAATTCTCTTCTTGGGCTGCATTTGTTAATTAAACAAGCCACAAGTCATGTTTGCGCATCCACTGTCCACTCATCAACAGACAAATTCACCCTTTAGAAGATGATAATACACTTATCACATACTGGAGAATGCAGGTTTGGACGTTAATTCAGAGTCTGGAGCCTGAATATCACAGGTAAAAGCTAAAAATAACGCGTGCTGGACAGGGGGAGTGGGTCTCTCAAGTCATTAGGAATCAACCCCACATGCAGGAAACCTGGGCCCGAGTTCTCCAGCGACTACTGAACACTCACGTCCTCACTGATGTTCTGTGCTAACTGTCCCGGTGTTGTCTAATAAATGTGATTTCATACCTGAATGAGCATAGAAACATAGTTTCTAGCTGTTGCCGGACGTTGTTATCGTGGGTGGATTATCATCCTGGTGTTTGTCAGGAGGCATTTAATATAATAACGCTCCTTCATTATGTGTTGGCGATGATGAGAACAGTGTGTGAAGAGGGAAACAAATTAGAGAGAACCTCAGTCTGATGGGAACACTGACGTCCATGCTGCTCCTTTCTACAGAGCTGCTGAAAGATCTGTTGTGTCTTTGTGGCGACAGGATCAGCCTCAGCTGATCTATCACTACAAGATGTGTTCCATTTAGGAGCCAGTGCGGACGCACTTCCATGAAAGCACTCCTGTATCTGCCCGTGTGTGTGTGTGTGTCTCTAAAAATAAATCCCAATCAGATATAAAGCTCATTACTTGTCAATATACAGGAAAATATTCACGTCAAAGATGAATGTACTTCAAAAGTAACGAGAATGAACATGTGACAAAACACAAACAAACAAATCAATAACAATGCACACAGTCCTTGTGAATGTCATGAAACACATCGTTTTTCACTCCCGGAAAATGTACCCGCTGTGTACATGTACATGTTTTCATTCCACTGTATGTTCATTCTTCCGTTTGTCATCTCCCTCCTGGGGTGCTGTGTATGCTGGAGCCACTCCGTCAGCTGTCACTGAGTGTCCATCCACATGTGTCGTCTATTGTACGACTGCTCCACAAAGATTAAATCCTACCCGCGTACCCTGGTTACATCGGAGGTCTTATAGTTAATAGATGCTGCTCTGCACACACTGTGCGAATGTCAAAGGTTCAACAGCATCTGCTCTCAATGGTTCTAATGAAAGAAAGAAAGAAAGAGCAAATACACCAAAGTCACTTCAGCAGCTCAAGAAAAAAAAAATCATAAGGAAGAAACGAGCAGTTAAATAAAGTGAAAGTAATGAGGAACAGAGGTGAAGTGAATAAGAACATCGAGTCTTATCACAGGTCACAGATTATTTTCATGGAGGTGAAGCTTTCAATCAACCTATTAATTCTCTTTAATAAACTCCCCAGTTTATCAGATCTAATTGATTTGAACACTTTCAGAATTAATTATAAAGTATGTGTCTGCTGCATGAATATAGCAGAGAACATGCGGCGCTGCTGGATTTGGGCAGATTAGCAGGATTTCTGCCACAGTACGGAATAAAACGCTGAAGGTGTCAGAGGAAGGTTCTGGTGGCTAATAAGCCCTGACTGTTTGAACTGATCAAGGTTTGCTCCACGCAGGGAGGTGGGAGTGGTGGCTGCGACTGCAGGACCCCCCCCCACCCGATTCTGACAGTCAGCAGCGTCGCTCAGATGCCACCGGACAAAATGACAGCGTGTGTCAGCGAAGCCGAGGCTCCATCCCCACTAAGCAGTAGGCGGCCATGTTGCTTAGATTTGCTTGTCACTTGTCTTGCAGCTGAACAGGTGTGAGGGGTGACAGGGCAGCTTAGCGGAAAGCAAATCTTAGAAAACTCAACAGAAATTTGGCTTTTCAGAGCTGATAGCCAAGTTGCGGTGCGCCAGAGGAAGCTGGAGTGTATTAAGACACAGAAAATCTACATTCACACCGGGGTTCGACTCCCCCCACACGCTCCCAGCGAGTGCGTCAGGGCTTTCTGCACTGTTCCGCTAACAGATTGATTGTGGGATGCGTGGCCGCCCTCTGTGGACGAGAGAGTCGTCACTGCTGTCACTACCTCTGAAGTCCAGCATCGTTCATTCTTAAGGACGACTGGATTAGGGTGAAGGAACCACAGAGAGCTCCAGCAGCACGAGCTGTCACGCGTTGCGGCTGCTTGCGTTTCTCTTTGACTTCTTGAAATGAGTTTTATTCTTACTTTTTTTTTTTCTCTTTTGCACTTTCACATTGGATTTTTTAAAAATGTTTTGTTTGGAATGTAGGTCAGGATAAACAGTCGAGCAAATTGTTCTTTTTGATTTGTCTTCATCCAGCTGCAGCATTTCAAAAGTAAAGTTTGTCGTTGGAGTTGTTCTTTTTAGTCACTTCTTCCTCTGCGAATGTTTCATTTCACAGCCGCTGCCCGTGCCTGCGCATCCCACACAGGCTGAACTGTACACATGTAATATATTTGTGGCACATATATCCTGTGGTCAGCTTTGACAATCCAAAAAATTGCACGGGGGGGGGTTAATCCCAGCTCAGCAGGGTCTCTGGTGGTGATACGTCAGAGAAAACAGTGAATTTTAGCGTGATTTAGAGCCATTAGATTATTGACATTAGTGAGCGGATGTTCGGCCACTTTCACAAATTACAAACGATAAAGAAGTTTATTAGGTGTTGCTGTTAAAAAGGCAGCTGTTCTTCATCACTACTTTAAATTAGAATCATCGTCCATAAAATTGTGTGTTTTTTGTGCTGCTTAAAACTTTACACATGGTCGATAAATTCAAATACTGTGGTTGAGAAGGCTTGTATGTGACACACACACACGTCCCATATTCACACCACAGCTGTGGTGGAAAGAGTTTGACTGCCATGTCTTTGGGGTTTTGGATTCACCTTTAATAAGTTATAAACTCACTCACATTGCGTCTGCAAACGTATTTTGGTATTTTTATCACAGAATTAAAAAAAAGAAACAGGGAAAAAAGCACTTTTGCAGCAGTGAAAAAAAAAGTTCATCATCACCAGGAGGCACAGTGATGAGGTAGAACCTCCGACAAATACGATTCCTGTTGACTCGATGTACTGACTCACGTCGGACGTGACAGATGACACGCATTCCTGTTTGGCTGACTCTTTCTGGTGACTCTTACCTGCACTGTGCTCTGCCATAGGTTCACTCACAGGCTCCGCCCACCGATCTCAGCCCTCCGGTCCTCCCACGTCTTCACTCCAGCACTGACAGCAAGAGACAACCTGAGGGAGCACAAGAAGGACAATGTGTCTTCAGATCAATTATATCTAAAAGTCAGCCGGCCGTTTGCAGGCGCTAACAGGCACCCTGCAGATCTCAAAAGGAGCGCAGCAGTGTTTCCTTATGGCCATTTATCTCTGGGCAATTTAAAAAGCCATCGTCTACAGGAAAAACATCATTATTTCAGTCTGAACTATTCAGAGTTGAACACCCCGTCTGCATCCTGACACCACCGTCTCCATGGAGCTCCGCTACGACGACTGTGAGCCGCACTGACTTATCAATTCCAAAGCTAATTTGAAATCTCCAAGAGTATAATGTGATTGTTTCTGTCTGTCGGGTTTCGTAGGATTACACTAAATGCTATGACGGAATTTCCATTTGAAATTTTCCAGGGATGCCACACACACACACACACAAAAAAAATCCAATAAACCTCCAAAGATGTTTTTATGTCTGTTAACATTGCACAGTATTACCATAATAAGAGAAATTAAGCATAAATATGAATAATTATGGGGCTAATTCCCAACAGGTTTGATAGTTTCAGCATATCAGACTACACAGTAGGAGAGAGGTGGTCTATTGCCTGGAGGTCTTTGTATTTCTTGTGTATATAACATCCCAGTTCTCAGTGGATCGTGTTACAAGTGTTTTTCCTTTGCTGACTTTACATATTCACATCAAATCTTTTTCCATCTGATTTCATAGGATGTCAATTTGACCAACGGATCCCTTGAGGGATTTGCTCCACAAAACTTTTTTTTTTTTTTGTTCCCCTCTGGCTCAGAAAACAGAGGAGAACTGTGTGGGAGAGATTTTATTTCTTTAATAGCGGCTTTATGTCTCTGGCACGTTCACACAGACCAAAGCAGAACACAACAATACCACGGGCAGGGCCACATGTCAACATCTGCAAATCCTGTCTGGGGGAATAAGCTGATGAGATGCACTGACATGTCAGGCTGATCCCACAGTCCTTTACTGAATATTAATAGGATGCAACTAGATAGTGGTCCACGGAGTGACCCCCCCCACCCACCACGCATCTGCCTATCAGACTTATTCGCTGCCGTGCGCTTCAATCACAACATGCTCTCTCATTGTGACGTGCTGGATGAAACAGACCTGCTTGGCATCACTAAGCTGTTTCTCCGATCTGTCATGATCGAGCAGGAATAGTAAACGTAATAAGTTCACAACAGAACGAAGAAAGTCAGTCAATGTTTTTTTTGTTTTTGTTTTTTTTTGGTCTTGCTGATATTTTTCATAGCTCAGATGTAGATCCAGAAAGAAATACTGTTTTATTCAGACAGAGTACAAAAGCCTTATCACTGTCTCCTCAGCCGGACTGTTTCCTTACAGTATGTGAGCTGGCTGCGCCTCGATATCATTAAACAACATAGATTTCCACATAACGCTGCCACAATTATTTTCTATTGTTGGGTTATACTTGCAGAATGAGCTGGAACAAACTGCAGTTTGACTTCATATGGATGAAGTAAAGCACAAAAGTCACAAAGCAATAACTGCAATACAAACACCATTCAATCAGCTGTGAAGGAGCGAATGTTATTTCAGGGAAATGTGACCGTGGTGAACTCTTGACCTCATCGCCAGTTTAATACCATTTAGTCATTTTATCTCATCACATCACACTGGATCATACGTGGATCCACTCTCAGGTGACCCTGACCCAGAGGATCCAGTCTTTGACGATGGTCATTTGGAGGTGATCCAGTCCCGTGTGCTTTGGTTCACAGTGATCCAGTCTCCAGTGGGAGATCCTGTCCCAGGTGATCCAGTCAATACGACCCAGTCTTAAAAGTGCCTGCGACAGAGATGATCCACAAACTGCATAGTAGATTGATGACCCGGGGGGATGTGTGTGAGAACACTACTGACTGCGTCTCAGAAACTGCTCGGAGGACTGCTGCTTGTATCATTACGTAT
Organism: Lampetra planeri; assembly: GCF_965212315.1. Taxonomy (NCBI): domain Eukaryota; kingdom Metazoa; phylum Chordata; class Hyperoartia; order Petromyzontiformes; family Petromyzontidae; genus Lampetra; species Lampetra planeri. The sequence goes on along the minus strand of NW_027615442.1, from coordinate 22,821 downwards.
ATAATGTAGTATATACATACATTATTATTATTATGTGTATTATTATGTGTTGACCACATTTTACTTCATTACATCATAATACCACCTTTACACTGCAGATTAAAACTCAAGCAGAATGTCATATATGAGTTGCACAACACATGGTAAACGTATGTATTTTTGGTACGTACATGTTTACTGGTACACATATGTGTACAACATATACATTAAAACAGGCAGCTCTGTGGGTCGACTGTTCATGGAGGAGAAACGACGCCGATCTGTTCTGCAGCACCCGTGTTTTAGAACCTCTTCTCCACGATCACACCACAGTCCACCTGCGAAGCTCATTAGCTTTGGCTGATTCAAAGGCTTTTTTTTTTTCTTATAAGATCATTAGACGAGATGAAAGACATGAAGTTTGATGGAAAGGTTGAATGGCCGGTCTGTCGTACGTCTGGTTGACTGAGGAAACTGGATGGTTTCTTTTATAGGATTTCCAGTTGAATGCATGTGAGAGAAACGTGTGTGTCTTTTTCATTTAAGTGTAATTGATTTTATTGATTCTGACAGAAACGTACCTTCACATAAAGCTCCTGTAAAAAATAAAAAAAGGGGGGTTTAGGGTTTTAGCAACCTCAGCTGATTTTTACAAAGGAGCTCATCGACTAAATCTAAATAGTTCAGGCAACACAGGAACAATACATGTTCTGTTGTAAACGGAGTTCTGTGCAGTAACTACAGTGCATGTCACTGTACCATGTTACTTTCTTTGATTTTACTTGATGTTACTTTTTGGTTTTAATGTAGAATATTTAACATTCACTCTGTCTAGGACTGTTTGCACGTCTATGCTCCTTCCACTGCCGAATAGAATACAAAGTCAATTTTTGAAATTTGAATTTACCCCGTACAAAAAAAAACGATCAACTTGTCTCCTTGAAATATCAAGCAGAGGAATTGTCTCACACCACCACAAATTCATTTATATATTCTTTCAAATCGTCCTCATATTGCACTTATTTTACTGTATTTTTAAGTGTACAACAGGGGTCACCCACCTCCTGGGAACATGTGTTGAAGAAGAGAAGCGCTCCGGTGAAAATAAAAGGTGCTTGCTCACGTTTTATGTTGTATTATGTTGTCAATTTCCCCTCTGTCACTGAGTTTAACACTGTCCTCTGTAGTTTGGTGTCATCTGTGACAGAAAACAATAATAATAATTAATAATAGATAAATGGATGTGCCGTTGTGCCACATGAGTAGAGTTGGTGCTGTGGTAAACTGACTTCAACAGATTTTGAGACAGGAGGTGTTGGGGCAGTGGTTACTGCTGTCACAGCAAGAAGGTCGTGGGTTCGATCCCCCTTTACACAGAGGGACTGCTTGTCTAGGGGTCAACTCCCTGCTGAGGACAAGCGGTGCAGAGGGGAGGACGGATTCATTTCTACTCAGGAACTTACAACAAACCAATGTTTCCAGCATTTCAAACTAAATAAATAGCAAATATGGCTTTTATTTTGTAAATACTGTCATCGGAACGGTTTCTTCCACAGCATATCAGCCTGAGCGGATACGGCAAAGCTGACATTTTCAGGTCAATGTGAACATTTCCAGAGAACGGAGCCCCCAAAAGTTACTTTTCAAGAGCAGATTGTGCTCGCTGTGGTTTGCAATTTCCTAAAATATTCATCTCAAACAAAAGCCGATCTCCGGCGCAGTCGCTGACCGCCATCTTCTTCTCATCCGACCTTCTTCTTTTTGACATCGGTCCCTCTTGTCTCTCAGTCTGTAATTGTAACACTCACGGCAAAGCAATGCAAGAAGAAGAATTTAAACGATCAAACATTGTAATTGGTAACTGATGGTATTTGCACTACTGAACCTAATGTAGTTGAAATAAGACTGAAATAGGATCCAGCACTGAGCACCGATGTGGTTTATTTGAACTAATTCTATGGATCCTCTGATGTGAGAGAGGGTTAGAGACAGAGCAGATGCCGTGAATACAAAAGCCTTTTGGTATGAATATAATGACTGAAACCTCGTTACAGATACTATGATAAGTTGCTCATTAAAAGAAGCTTCAATTAAAAAAAGTTAGTCAATAAACAAAAATGTCAGCTCTTGTTTAATTTATGTTAAATAAATGATTCAGGGATTCTCTGTCTGGCTCAGAGGAAGACAGAGCAAACATGATTTATTAAATGAACATCGCATTCACATTTAATCACATTTAAAACTTTTGGCAGGGGTCAGAAACAAGGTTCATTGTAGTCTTTGTGGAATTCATTTAGGAATAAAACTCATTCGAGTTCTGTGTAACACTGCCTCGTCGGGCAGACGTCATTTCTCCATCAGTGGGTTACAGCCGACATAACAGTCAGTTAAAATGCAGTGTTTACTAGATATATCTGTTTCAGCTGTAGCACCAAACTGCTCTAAAGCCACTTAATGACCAAAGCCTGACTTCATTCGATGCACTAGTTTAAGGGAATTAAATAGTAAACAGGAAGTGACATTTATCATCATTTCCATAGAAATGATTAAGTTGTACTGATGCTTTTTAGGCATTGGTAAAACACACACACACACACACACACACACACACACACAGCTCCCCCACCATCACATAAAATCAGGAAGCAGCACAGTGGAGTGACTCACGGCCTGCTCGACCCTGCTCGTGATTTCCGATCAGATTACTGCCACTAATCCGTCAAGTCTGTCAACGCCGAGCTGCCAACACTCGACGAGTGCGAAAGCAAATCAAGACAATTAATCGACCGCGGGGACATCCTGTGAGTGTTCATTTTATAACCACCAACCTCATGCTAAACACAGCGGCGGAGTCGTTTATGCAGAGCTGTGAGACGGACGAGCAGGAGTGTGTGTCGTGGGACCGCAGGAACACTGATGTCTGAGTCCCTGCTCCAGCATTCACTCGGCCCGTTTCTCTCCCTGCCGCTTTCTCCCTCTATTAATATTCCATTTCCTTCTATTTTTTACTGCTTTTTATTCCCACCCAGCTCTGTGTATGCATGCAGGCGCGCACACACACACACACACACACACACACACACAATAGCACATATCCAGTGCTGCCATCGGTTTTCTTCAAATTGCTTGTCAGAATATTTTTAGATCCACTTCCTCCACGTTTCACCCTCTTTCAGACTGGTGGTGTGTGTGTGTGTGTGTGTGTGTGTGTGTTGAGGGGTTCATTTGCCAATTCGTAACAATTAGTAATTCATCTAAACTGATATCATATGCAGTAGTTGCAGTAACTGTGAGGTGAGAATACACAACGGGTCCTAATTTTGTTCTGTCACAGGCACGCGAGGATATTTGGGTGTGTGCGTGACACATCCCTGAAGAGTCTGTTGTGTGTGTTTAATCACTTAATGAGATCCAGCATCCTGAACTGAATCATGACGTTGAACTACTACTTTTATTTTGCTTTATTGCCTGAACAATAAACAACAGCACGGTTCGTCACTTCCTGTTTGTAGTCGTCATCTGACCCAAAACATGACTCCATCTTTCTGCTCTTCTCCACCAAAAACATAAAATGATAGAAGACAGACACTTGGTCAACCATTTCCAGGGAAAACTGATCAAAACAGCTAATCTACACAGGAAATATGTCCCAATTGTCAAATTTCAAATCCACTGATGCTCAGTTTTTATATGTTTTTACATCTGTTTGTATTCTAAGCTGCTCACAGGACAGAGCTGTCGGCATCTTCCCTGGGTAAGTAACTACTCCTCCTGCGTCGCCACGAGCGGTTGGTGCTGCTGCGGCGTCAGGCTGCAAAGATTTCAATCCGATTGATTCCAGCCCGCTGCGTCACAATTACCGACAGAGGATTGAACTGTAAACAGATCGCGGCTGGGGACCTCCATGGATGGGCTGTGGGTTCTGTGGGACACGTCAGAAGAGCAGCCAGCAGCGAGGAGGGAAGTGGGGAACTCACTTCATCACCTACGTGACAGGAAGATGAGGGTCACGTGACCTGCCCAGCTGTCGTCAGCATCAGGACCGACATCAACACCGACTAGATGACGTCGGAAATCAGACATGGTGGTGGTTTGTCCTCATTAGCAGATAAAACACCTTCATCTGCTTCCTCTGTGTTTCTTGAAGTCTTCCTCTGGTCAACTGCACATCGTTTAAACTTCACACCAGAGGAGAAGATGCTGTTCTACCTGTGTAAAGTAATTTTAGCTGTTACAGTACAAGTTCTCTTACTTTTACTTCTCTCTTACTTTTCTTTCAATGCATTTCCTGGAAAAACCTTGAATTTCTTTTCAGTGACACATTCCGCACAAACAGATTTCTGCTACTTACAAGAAGAAGAAGAAGGAGAAGAAGAAGGAGAAGAAGAAGGAGAAGAAGAAGAAGAAGCAGGCCTTTGTTATTGATCCCATTTCAGGGACATTGCTCCTCTGCTTTTTACCCATCAGAACATGCAATGCACCACACAGTGAACACACACAGCGAGCAGCGGGCTGCCACACCAGCGGGTGGTGCACCGGGGAGTAAAGGGGGGGGGTTGGTTGGAGAAACGTCAGCTGCAAATGTTCCAGGAGGAAACCGGTGCTCTTTCATGTCCCGTCCGCCTGCTGTCCTGGTGATCAATCCAGCGACTTTGGTGTCCAAAACTTCTCAAACCACCTGGGGACAGCGCACACTGATGAAGACGGGATTCGACCCCTCAACCTTCCGTTCTACCTCTGCCAACCTCCTCCATCTTAGACATAACACCGGCGCAAATTTGACGGAATGAAAATACAAAGCGGCGAATGTTTCACTTGTGTGTGTGTGTTGAAAACACATGAAAATGGTATTTGACATCAATATAAACCCACATGGACGTTAGTTCTGCCCAATAAAACGTGTTTCCATTGTAACTGTGATAAGAACGTGTGTGATAAACATCTTAAAGTGCCTGAATACACAGGGAAATAATAAGTCACCGCCCCTCTCACAGTCTCAATTAGTTTGTTGTTTGATTCCCCCAGAAGTTCCAATGTTACAGTCTTCTCATACTAATTCTTGACTGAAGCCTCCTATAGGCCTAAAAAAAAAAAAAATCACTGCTGAAGTGATTGCTACTATAATTGCTTTGTTTGCTCACTTGCCTTCGCACACCCTGAGGAAGGCGCACGCCGACACGTGTTGGTGTTTTTAATGACTCTCGCACATTAAATAAAAGCTGATTTTTGTGGGATTTTTATTGGATATTGAACACGACCTATTCACAATCAATATCTATTAAAGAACATGTCCACACGTGTTGATTAGGTTGTTAAGTGTTTTGGAGCATGATGGTGGTGTTTTCAGACTTATTGTCACTGTGATCATCGACATTGGGACAAACAGAAATGCCGGTTGCCGCGTTAAGTCGACCAAAACACCGGACCTCACGGTGGCAGACGATGTGTCCGACCCCTGGCTCCTCCCATGAGTTTCTCTGTTGAAAATTGTTTCATCCAGAGCAGGTGTAATTGTTTGGCACACAGGCCTGTCAGCCACATACCAGAGAGAATCGTGACCCTCAGAGCTCCCAAACACAGAGTAACACATTACATTAAAGACTTGTTCAGTCGTGTTCGTACCTCCAGAGGACACAGCTGCAGCACTGCTACACTCGGTGTGACAACAGGACCTATCTGCGTGACAGCAGCCTTCAGCACATACTTTGGGTTTAAGCTGCAAATTATGAATGCAGGCGTGTTTGGAGGCATCGCCCGGAACAGGCAGGCTGCTTCAAAGGAGGCCTGCGGGACTTCACAGAGTCCACTTGGTCAGCACGGGCCTACTCAGAGCTCCTTTGTTAGCATTTGACCGTCTCTGTGACGAGATGCTTCATGAGGGCCGCGGTTCACGTCGGATGAGTCTTACTCCGATCAGACGTGCCGAATGAAATGAGTAGTTCATAACCACACGGCCCTCTGATGATAGACGATACTGGAGGTCCAGATGACACACAAAATATGGCTCAGCTGATTCATTAGCTGACATCATCTAATTGGCTTGTTAGAAAAAACACAACACAACTTAAAGCTCTGATGTAATCGGAGGCTTCTCAGGAAAACCACTGAGCCTTATGTGAGTGTCAGGATGTTCTGACGGAATCAGAGGCAAACAAACGGCCAGAGTATCCAGAGGAATAATGAATATGTTACACAGGATGTCGGATATAGGCAGAGAGAGAAGACTCCGACACCCACATGAGCAAAACTCTTGTGAGTGTCTCTCGTATGCATCATATTGCGAGCTGTCAGCCGCAGGGCCCAGCATCCGCCAGCCAGTGTCAGCCACTTGGCTAATTAGGAGAAAACCACAAGGGCAAAGACGCCCAGACCTCATTGTGTCTTTGATCCATAAAACATGATGAGTTCAAATCCCGTCTGTCCTTTCATTAACTTAATCAACATGCCAGGAAATGAATAAAACATTCTGCTACAATATTCAGCCTGATAACAACAACAGGAAATGACTTCCTGTGTGCGTGCGCATGCTGTTTGACTTTGAAGGGGCCTTATTTACCTACAGGCAGACTTCAGCTGGTGGTCCAAAGGTCAGGACTCACCAACAACAGGAACGACGCTGAAGACAGAGTCACAGGCGTCTGTTTCAGGGGCGGGATGGTGCTGACGTGTGCCCACCACCTTTCATCAAGATTCATTTTGTACCGACCACTTGTAAAAAAAAAGCAGAATGATATGAAACTATGACGACATAGAGTGAGAGGCGAGTCTGTACAGTCACGGTGCTTTTCCACAACACAGTTCCAAGTAGGTTTTGGTCACAGACAAGGATGAGAATAGAGACGGAGCAGGACGCGATCGCTGACGTACCGATTCTCTGCTGACGGATTAACTTCAGACCCGAGCGATTTTCAGCAGTTTAAATGGACAGAGCTCAACGCCGAACTGTAGATCAGTTATAAATATCAAGAACATGTTAAAATCTGCGTAAGTGGCTTTGCAATGGACTTGAGTCCTGTTTGCCTCAAACAGACAGAAAGTTTGGTGTCTTGGTGAAGGACAGTGCCCCTTCTCATGTCACCCAATCCTGGGTGAGATGACTGGTCGGCCCCGCTTCACGTGCATGGACTCACTCAAACGTGCACAACCGGCTGCTGACTTGACTGTGACATACTCACAAGTTCCACTTTGTTTGGGTGGTGATTGTCTTTATTCTTTCGGACGAGAGGTCGCCTTTGGTTTGTGTATGTACAGTATGTGCATGTGTTCCTCAGAGTGAGCGAGGGGACAAATCAGACAGACGGTTGGACGAGCAGCTGCTCCAGCTCTAAACCAACAGCCAAAGTGCTGATGTCGCTGTAATGAATGTGAATTAACCAAATGACGTGAGTGTTTGAAAACCTGCAGATCCAAAACGCAGAGGCTGACACAGAAGCAAAGCCTCCTGGGATGTAATCCTGCGGCAGTGGGGGGCGGGGGCGATGTGGCTCCTGAATCAAGAGGCTTAACTTTTATATAACCTCTGAGCACACAAAGTCAGTTGTTCAGCCCACAGCACAATGTCCACGTGAAGACTCGTGAGTTTAACTGAACCAAAATTATATCGCTGATCTCCTTAAACGCAAAGTACCAGTGTCAGTACACTGCCTGAAGATTTATTCCTGATACTCTACCTGGTGTCTGTCTGTCGCTCTCACTGCCTTTCTATTCAACTTGTGTCATAAAAAAACATTTGCAGTTACTTAGTGGGTTCATTTGTATGGTTCAGTAAGCAAAGATGACAAAAAGAAATCGTTTTCACATAGAGCGAAGCTTGGAAAAGCATATAAATGAAAAAGTCCAGACTGCTCTAGATACCAGAGAGTTTACAGAGCGCTGAGTGTGCTCCTGGTCCGTGAAGTGAAACCCTCAGTGTGATAATGCTGCTATCCATGTGCTACTCTGTTGTTATAGCCCCTCAGAGGTCAGAGTCAGCACCACAGCTGCACCGGTGCAGCTGGGTACGACTCACTGTTGTCCACCTGACTTATGACAACATGAACAGAAATGTTCTTGCACGAGGAGAGTGCGAGGGCACAATGGGAGAAAACACAATTAAGGTCTTTGCAGGAGAAGTGGGCATGCTCCACCGCATGCAAAGCAGCTTATGGGATTTGAAACAGATCGAGAACGCTTTATAGATAAATAAATGAGAGACGTACAATGAGACCATGCTCCAGTGGAAAGGAGGCAATTTAATCCTTGTGCAAATGTATGCAAATGCACACAAAGAGCAGTAAGAGAGAGAAGCTTGAAGATCATAGATGTAATCATTAGCACTCCCGTACAACTTTCCAATGTGCCAACAATCGGCCATCTGGAGCCCTCGACCTGTTTGTCGGCATTCACCGAGGTCGGATCAGAACCTAACGTCAGTTTGGGCTTTGCAAATACGTATCGATTCTAATAATGATGATAAATATGATATTACAAGGTGCTGGTTTATACTGATTCGATAATAAATCTGTTTTCCCTGGTTTGGATCATCACTGTGGCATGATTTAACATCCTGAGTTTGGATAATTCATGAGGATAACTCACTTACAGTATGAATAATAAATGAAATTAACACTGCTGAAGCTTGTGTAACTCTGCACAGAGCGCAGACACTCAGATCTTTTCTGCTGCTGTGATGATACATACATATATGATACATGTCATAACAACCAGAAAAAGAACGGGGCAACGCACAGCAGCTGAGAACAGTCAGGGACTGCTGAATCGGGACTTTAATCTGCAAGGAACAAACAAAAGCTGGATTCATTTAACCTGATAACGCATCTGTAGCTTCTCTTCTATCTTAGATTTCCATAATCAAGTGCATTCAGAGTACGACGAAGTCAGCAGGTACAAAACGCAAGGAAGGACGTTGATGCAGGAGCATTCAAACACACACACACACACACACAAACTATCAGCTGCAGCTGTGTGTAGTCGTCTTAAAACAAAAGGAATGACACGTCCCATTTATTTATGAAGCAGCTTTAACAAAACAATTGTGTCAGGTGGGGCTTTGCACACTAATCAACAACATGGCAGGAGACACAGACACAAAGCTAAAATACTTTTTCATCTCAACTGTGTGCACCACACACGACAGAGAATGTAGCAGAGTCATTTGTCGCCACTATCAGCAGACATTGTCTTTAGATGCCGTAGTACATGAGGAGGAACTCATGGATGTGCTGATAAACCATGAGGGAATGGTTGGGATCACAGACTATTTATCCTTCCTTTGTGCTTTTCTCAAGCGTTTTGTCTTTGCGACACAACGTGACTTGGTTCCCGCAGCACACAGGTCCTGGAGATCCTCCAGGATCCAGCATTTTGAGAACAGAGCTGTAGAAGGACAACCACCCGGCCCTGTTTTTTTGGAACAGGCCTCACACTACGACCTCCAGAAGGCTGCTTGTGAACATGTTTCTGACCAAACTGTCAGAAGCAGACTCCATGGGGGTGACATGAGGGCCTCTAGTGGGACATGTGCTCACAGCCCAGCAGCCTGCAGCACCATTATATTTGCCAGAGAACACCAGAAATGGCAGGTTCACCACTGGCGTACTGTTCACACTGAGCACAGGTGACATTCCTGAAAAAGTCTGATAACCTTAACACACAGACCTGTGTAGCCACTTTTCCAGCTCGACTCGGTTTGGTTCCAGACACGTTGTTTTCCATTGTGTCAATGTCACCGAACACGTAAACGACATTGAAAATGTAGGCGTCGGTGGACCTGCCGCTCACTTTGTAGTTTTTTTTTGTCACAGACCGAGCGAGAGCAGAGAGACGGAGCAGGATACGACCGGAGAGACGAAACTCCGCCTGACTGCAGGTCTCTGCGGCCCCTGTCAGCCATGTTAAATGAGCATGAGACGAGGAATAAGTGAAGGCTGCATCGCCTACGCTGGTAGAGTCAAAACCAGAGGGAGGTAATCTGTACATGTCACGTTTTAGTACCAGCTCTGCTCTCTTGGAACCTCGCCGGAGGAGGTACCAAAGAGTAACAGGTACTGTCCCTAATGGAAACGCCCAAAAAAGGGAAAGTTATCATGTATTCATGTATGTTTTCAGCAGAATGTTAATCTGGGCTGTTTTGCTCTTCTCATCTGTGTCTTTGCCGGGGCTGCTTCTTCTAGTAGTGTCAACAATACCAGCACCGGACCCACACACAGCAATAATGTAAATCCTGGGTTTCACTGCTGGCAGTCCAGGCTTTGGATCAGCTCCATATGCACTGGCAGATGGTTGCACCCTCTCAGCAGCCAACAGATATCCACACCACTGCAGGTCTTGGGCCAGCCAGTTGCTGCCAAGCTGTCAGTGTGCAGCAGCTCCGTGAGAAACGGTTTATTCTCACAGAAAACGTATGCTCGGCTCAGTGTTAATGATTCATTGTGAGGTGGCCTTTGCCTCTTTTTTTAGTGCTTGTTCTCGTCCAAACAGTCAAATCCAGCTCGAGAGTGTCTTTGATGTTTTTTTGAATTTCAGAGAGCAAAAGAAGAGTCAAACTAGCTGTCCAGGCTAATGAGGGATATCATACGTGTCACCAAGACGAGCTCTTTGTTTCCCATAGGCAGACTACAAAGGGGTGATATCTGTTTGAGCTGTAGCTCCGGTTAAACGTGGTGCTTTATCTTAATACCAAAATCATCAAAATGACCATGATTACTTTTGACACTCAAGTTTAGAGCTTTTCTCCGTAATAGTAAAAATGGTCCTCATACTTTGTAAAAAACCCATTTTCCATCATACTTTTGCAGATTTATGATGAATCTCTGTGGATGAGCGAATATCTAAACGTCTAGTTTAAATATATAAATATCTAAAATGGTAACCCAATCTATATTTGACATCACATTCCTTTAAAATTCTAAACAGGAGAATGAGAAGGAGCAGATATGACTGATGCTGTGGATCCCATGATGTGGAAACAGCTTCAGAAAAACTGGCCCGTCCAGTTACCAGCGAGTTCCCCAAGGAAGACGGCAACGGAAATGAAGGTTCAGCTCAAAGCTGCGGAACGCACAACTGAAGTAACTCGAGGAGACCGAAATAAAGACGAAATAAAAAACGACCATCCCGAAAACGACCTTTAAAAGACCTTTAGGACGGAACGGCTGACAACGGTCTTTGTGGTGGTGGACATGGATGAAAGATTCTAGGGGGGTGATGAGACGTATGTAATCTGTGCAGGAGCTAATGCTCTTAGACAAACACACAATCTCACACACTGCAAAAAAGAGGCGAGCGTGCAGCATCCACAAATTGGTATTCTCTGGAGAGGGCGACGGCTTAGCTGTATTGCTAAATAAATCTTTAAATCTGTGGCGATGCGCAGATCAACCCGCGGGGACTCATCAACCTGTGGAATAGAAAATAAAGCAAATATACACAAGTAGACCGCTGGCCCGTGGTCATGCCCCTCTCGTCTTCCTGTAATAAAAAGCAATCACAGACACCTAGCGCTGATTAAACACATTCAGTCCCAGCTCCTGCTGATGAGACTGTCTGGGCCTTAAGGCAGGTATGAAGCTGCAATAAGTGACAAAGCTGTGGGGCAAATACTTAGCTAGCACTGCTTCGCTTAAATCTTCTCAGCTCTTCTAACGCCCCACACAGTGTATCCCTCGCTCTACTTATCTGTTTCGAAACTTATTGTGCCAAACTTTGTCCCGTCAGCAATCATTGTGGATGTGCAGGGTTGCTTGCAAAACGCTAAATATAAAGGAGTCTGTACGTAGGTGACATCATTCAACTGTATCTGAAAACAGAGTTTTTGTTTGGGAGGTGACATACCATGAGCAAAGGAAGTGGTGTTACCTTCAGTTTTCATACTTTAAAATAACTATACATGTTAAAACGTACCTACCTACCGAATAAGTCCAAAAATATTGTTAATAACTTAATAAATAAACCTTTAGGGTTTGGTCCTGCACCTTGGGACTCATCTTCAGCCTGAGGGAAGGAGCCGAATACAAACTGTACAGTGTGGTACACTGATGCTGGATGAGCTGTGTGTGATACTAAAACACCGCATAGTGCACAGTGCTGTTGACTCATCAACATAACGTGATGTTTTAATGAGGTTAAACTCCTGTGAACCTAATCCATACCAGTTATAGGCCAGTTAGTGAGATTACCCTTTAAACTCTGGTTCCCATGCTACTCTGGCATTAGGAGACAATAATACACTCCGTGATGTGTGACAGACACACTGTGGAAATTAAAGAGAGATGTTTGTTCTCTGTGAGTCACCACTCCGGTGGATAGCGAGGAAAGAATCCCTGTTCAAAAGGAAACCTCTGTCGAACAAGGCTTTGTGTTAGCGTGCCTCTTTCCCTCATGTTATCACGGTATTGTTGTGCTTTCCATGGACTCACTTCCCACTGATGCAAGAGAAGGACTGTTGGCAGTCAAGTAGGAACCCCGGTGAAGAAGACGAGAAGTTACTTGTTCCTATATTAGTAGTTGTTTCCTGTATAGAGCCGCTTCCCGAGGTGATGCTGATGCTGCCAGTCCCATCATTTATTTACGTGATCCTGCATGTGTGTGTGTGTGTGTATGTGGGTGTGTTGTTTACGATGGCGGAGGGAGGGGCAGGGTCAGGAGCTACTCGTTAACAGTAGTGGAGTGAAGCACTAATGGTGCTTTTCCACTACACAGTTCCAGCTTCGCCTCAGCTCCACTCGGTTTGGCTCCAGACAGGCGCATTTCCAACACAAGTCAGTATCTCCTCGATGTGAGTGCTGATGTCACATGGGCGGATGCGCGAAAATGCCGTGACAGTGTTTCATATGCAAACATGTAAACAATGTAGGAGACAGGGAACTAGCTTTGTATCGTGCTGGGTTAAGTCAGTTAATTCGTAGGCAAGTGGACTCAATGAATGAACCCAGTATGATACCATGACCTGGAGGACTGAGAACAGACATGTGAGGTTTGTAGGTACTTGTCACAAACTGAGAACGGAGAAACAAGAGCAGGATGCAGGATGAAACTGGAAACATTCTGTACTTCACTGACAGACCACAGTGTGTTACAAGGAGCAAAGAAGCGTATCACTTTCACTGGTAAAACTGCCGGTAGACTCATGTGTTGACAGTAGCTATTGGGACGGCCTTCTCTCCTTAGTGACCGATCAGAGGCCGGCACTCTTGAGACGTCACATGTTTACGTGAGGGGAGGTACTAAAAAAAATGCGCAGGTACCAGGTTCTATCACCAGTGGAAATGCAAAAAAGTCGGGTTACGTGGAGTCATGCTGGAACCATGAGGTGGAAAACTGCCATGGGGACTTGAGTTTCTTGGTTGATAATCTGCATCGGATGACAGGGGTCTTTGCCATATCTTATAGTCTAGATTGTAATTGGGGACAAAAGCAATCGGTACAAATCTACGAGCGAACACAATGAACGGCAGAGCAGCTGCTCGTCAAAGCGAAACAGGCTCTGGGTTTTGTTGCCGCTCACAAAGTCGTTCACGACAGCGTGAGTGTCTGACAACAAGAGGTTCCCTCACAGACAGCAGTGACAGGCGGAGCCGCGGTCTCACATGAGAGGAGTTGTTGCGGAAACACATCAGCATGACTTAACACGGACGTCCGGAGATGAGTGGCGTGCAGAGACCTGAACCTGGACGACCAGGGACCGTCAAACAGCCGTCACTTCATGCAGCTGTCAACAAGTCATAGAGGACGTTTGGAGACAGCGAGAGGGTTAGAAAACCACAGAGAAAACTTCTCAACTGCTTAAAGAGACAAATATAATTAAAAGCAAACACAACTGTGTTTACATCAAACATGCAGCAGGAGCGAACTGCTCCGGAATTTTTTTTTTTTTTAACCTATCAACACAAATCTCTTTGGATAACAATCTGCACCTCTTCGTGACAAATATTAACTATTTTAGTGGAAAAATAGGTTAGAGCTACTTAGATGTGTAGCTCAATATTAGTTCTAATCATTTCTGCTCCTTTTTGGAGGATTACAAATTCAGGAATAAAATTAGTAATAAGTCAATGACACCCTTAAATACAGTGGTGTAGTATAATATGTGCTGTTCTTCAGTTGCAAATGAGGGTGTAATTTATTCTTTTGGCCTGGTTTTCTTACATCTGTATTATTCTCATTGCAACTGCTAGAATTTCTTCATAACTTAAATAAGACCTGAGGGTCAGTGCAGGCTCCTGTGTGTCCTCAGGGAAGGTTTCCCAGTAATTAGTGTTTGAATGCCACGGAGCCAAACAGAAGGAACTCCCGTTGTAGGAGGGTGGGTTTCATTGATTCCGATGAGGGAGGCCAAAGGGACTCTGATGTCGAAAAAACATTCTTTATATTGTGTTTTCTGCTTTGTCTACAAAGTGTACAGACACATTATTATTATGTGTGTGTGTGTGTGTGTGTTTGCCAACAACATTATCTCTCTGTTAATGTGTTGCAGCCGTTGGCGAGATATTAGACACACGTCACAAAACTCACTTCACACACATCCGCTGTTGGCAAAACTACCAGACTTCGGTGGAGAAGTGTAATAAAACTATTGTCATATAAGCGCCACCAGCCAGTCGATGCGTGAAGTGATTTGAGGACACACACGCACACACACGCGCACACACACACATCTGTCCAGAACAAACAACGGCTCTTGTTATAAACCATTCAATGCGTTCCATGTTCTACAACTAGATTTGACTATTTCTAAATACTGGTCCAATTCAAGATGACAGTGTGATAGAACACAATCCTCAGTTGGAGTCCTTGGTGGTTCACTGCAAAGCAGAGTGGCGCAGCGGAAGCGTGCTGGGCCCATAACCCAGAGGTCGATGGATCGAAACCATCCTCTGCTAAAAGTATTTGCTGGATATTTATTGGAAAGCATCCAAACACCACCCTTGTGTTATAATATTAACTGAACCATCCTGAAGGTGGAAGTCTGGGCAACATCCAGACAATGTTCCTCCAGAAGTCCAGTTGCCTACAACATACCTCAACTCTTTCCCACCATCTGCAGTTTGTTTTGCACTGGCATTCTGACCCAGGGATTGTGGGATTGCGTCCCAGAAACAAGGCGGCAAAGCAGAGTGGCGCAGCGGAAGCGTGCTGGGCCCATAACCCAGAGGCCGATGGACCTCAGGTGGGTTGTGATCACCTTGATAGGAATGTGACTAATGGGTGAGGGACGTGGAAGCCGTTAGCCGTTCCAACCCTTGACCAGCTTTTTGGGAGTTAATGGCTCTTGATCAAAGATCTCTGACATTGACGAACACCCGCTGTATCAAATCATGGGAATTACAAATTCACATCTGGACATTCAGGCTTTTGGTTCATCGTCCTACACGTTGACTTTCAGAGCAGAGTGGCGCAGCGGAAGCGTGCTGGGCCCATAACCCAGAGGTCGATGGATCGAAACCATCCTCTGCTAACAGATGTGTTACATCTCTCCATTGTGGTGTAAACCAAGTCTCCTTTATCTTCTTAAAGTCCATCAACACCGCTATTCTTCTACTGCAGGAACAAATCCAGTACGCTGAACCCAGAGCAGGTGGTTCACACCTTCTAATGTTGTCCTCGTCGGTAATGGACCCAAACCTCAGACGGGAAATACATGTTTGAAAGGCTCATTTGGGTCAGACCACCGTACAGTTGTACACTTGGAGGAGTAAATGTGTGTGAATATTGGTTTAAAAATTGGACGTCACAACCAGAAGGTTCTGTGTGTGTGTGTGTGTTTACTGGTGGGACTAATGAAGTAAATTAAAACTAAATTAAAATGGGAGAACATTTAATTAAAGCGTGTTGCATTACTCTTCTCTACGTGAAATCTGACATTAAAGATTTTATTTCGTTGGTTCAGTGAATAGATAACACATTAAATGTCAATATAACTGTAGAGCAGAAAGCACTGAATGAAATTGTACAATCATTTTCTTCTTATTGGTCAAATCCGAAGTTAGATTGGATCATATTAAGGACATTATCCGGATAAATATTGAAATGAGGGATGTTAGCACGATCTAGTCAAACTACTGCAGTAACTGGGAAAGGATTTGTAAGGGACATGTCTGTGAAACTTCCTATACTTTACAGAAGAGGGTACAAGTATTTCGGGTCATGCTGCCCCTCCTGGGGAAAACACACAGATACAATAAACTCATTTGACAGTGGCATAACAGTGTACAGTTTGGTTTGCTTGGTCTGTTTTGAAGAGCCAGATTTGAGCTCTCCATCTGCCAATTAGCCAGTTCACATGCCTACAGGACACACAATGCATATCCATTCTTTGTGTTCACATGAGGCAGAGGACCTCCAGGGCTTGTCTCCTTTGCAATTCATTACTGTGATACACAATCCCTCCCTCAGGGCAGAGCCGACACTATTCTGCTGCACACACCGTATCTGCTTCCCACTGCTGATATCACAATCTGTGAAACTCAAGGAGAGCCAGCAGTCTTCCTCACGCAGCCTCCTCCCTCACAGATAAGCTCTCGTTACACCAATGTGATGAGTGCACTTCTTCGGCAGACCTCCTCCGAGTATCCTGTCGGCATGTGGACACACTGCGGACCGATACTTACTGCTCATTTATATGTGGCGCACACAAGAGGATCGCAAAGCTGAACTGATTTGAAAAACATGGGAGAGCAAAGAACGTCTGCTTAAGCAGAAGAATGCACCAGACATTTGAAAATCAGAATGACGGGACTTTAGGAAAAAAAAAAAAAAAAAAAGGGGCCGTGTGTGTTTCATGCTTGTGATCATCTGTTCCTCACTGGTTATTGCATCACTGTGTCTTTGAAACGACAGAATTTCAGCATTCGTACACCTGCGACCCGTGATACTCCCACACAGAATAATGTGGGCCAATTATCCCCCAGAGACAGTTTTAATATGTGTTCCTTTTCACATTCATGAATGGGACTGAATGTGTTTGTTTTTGGATTTTACAAAAAAAAAAAAAACAGTGATGGAGGGCTGATTACTTTCTATTAATTCTTATTGTCTTGTATTTGCCACCGATGGCAAAAGGAGTCGAGACGGCAAACTCAGACTTGTAATTAAGACGTAAAGGCAGTGGCACCTCAACTTACTACATTTAAAAGGAACAGCTAGTTTCTATAAATAGTGCTACTGCATGTTCAGCTGACCTATATGAAGTCAGATCTACATTAGAAGAGGTACGTTTGCAGCAGGTGCACCGATGCCTGTGAGGATGGACCGTACCGGGTGAGATTCTCCTGGGACCGACAATCTCTTACAGTCGATGATTTTCCTCGTTCGGCTGCTGTGTCTTCATCAGCATCACTGAAGTACAAGTTGTGCACTGAAAACTGTGCTGCTGCAGCTGCAGGATAACAACGAACACCACGTCACGTTTTAAATTATGTACGTCTGTGTGTGGCTTGTCTTGTCAGAGGCATGATTGTCTTGCGGTGTTCAAGGAGGAAACTGCTTCGCCGTGTGTTAGAACACGGGCGTCAGGACAAACTGTGAAATCAGAGCAAAATACAGTCGGGGTGTACTTCCTGTACGCACACGTGCAGATGTGAAAAACAACTATTCATTTGACACTTCGAATCTGTGTGACAAATGTGGTTCCCTAAAGTCCCGAGCCATCATTATCCCGTGTGTCACTGGTTGTAAGACGCTGCAGGACTCGACAGCAGCACTTGGGCTCCACCTGTGAATGGCTCTGACGTGAAAATACTTCATGAAGAGAGAGAAATAACCTACTCAAGCTCCACTTCAACAGCCGGTAAGCCGTCTACTGCAGGATGCAGCAAAGGTGCAGAACGCTGGCCTCTGTTGGGGAGTTCATGCAAATATCCTGTAAATAATTCACACTTTTGCACGTGTGTGTTCGTAATCAGACACATCTGCAGACATCGGGGAGTTGGCGTTGAGGTTGCATTTGATCACAGACACCAAGTAAAAGCTGCTGACCTACACACCGTTCTTTACATGCACAGAGAAACATCAGCATGCAGCTGCAGTGGGAATGTTTCCCTGACGGAGGGGAAAAATGTCTGTGGACACTGGATAACAGGCACATGACATGACTCCATGTTCCCGCTTGTGCTCTTATGCTTAACAGATTACTTGCCCCCCTGTGGAATATGTGTGGTAAACAAAAGCATTAGCTGCCCTTGAACAGTTTCTCCCGGTTTACAGTCAGTGAACACTGTGGTAGCCAACAGACGGTCGGCGGAGCTACAATGAGGGTTCATTATCAAAACAGAGGCAGCGGCATGAAACACAGCTCGTTCTGTTACACCTGGTTACAGACAGACGACTCTTTTCCTGCTCAGATCGGTTTCTGATCATGTTCTCGTTCACTGATTTCCTTTGGGCGCGGACACGACGCAGCCAATTAGAGATTTGCAGACTGCGTGCCGGGTTATTATTCACACAGCTCGCTGCTATGGCCCCCGCTTACACACTCCAGCAATTATTTGTACTAAATGTAGATATTTGGCATCGGAGCGTGATGTTCATCAGGCGAAAAGCCACTCAGGTGCCCCACCCAAAGTACATCGAGGTGGTTTACATCCTCACTCTCCCCTTTAATTACCATATAATACCCATATTATTATAGTAGAATGTAAGAGAGAATAGTAGGTAAACAGACATGTTCCTGCTGGAAACCACAAACACTGACTTCATTATCTAATGAGCATGAAACATATTTTATCGCCTGCTTTTATCAGGATTACACTTTTCAGACATCTCCATCCATAACAACGGTAACCACTAATCCCTTTGCTTTCCTATCGACCTGTGAATCACAACAATGGACTTGTGGGAAATTATTATAGACTCCTCGCTGCAGAACAACTGAAACTACTCAATCAGACATTAGAGGACGTTCTCACAGTCAATTATCATCCATCAAACTTACTGCAGCTCTGCTCTGTGCAGCTGTGTGAGGGAGCAGGATCCCCTGGGAACACATCGATTATGAGACATCCCGCGTCACTGTGCTAATGAATCAAACCCAAACAAAGCAGCTACACGAGTCCTCGTGGACCTTTGGAGCTCCATCTAATGTCAGATCGTTGCTCGTCGTGCTTTGCTTCTATGTTTACAGCTTCCTAACAGCACGCAAAGGATATCGGATCATTTCTGATGCCTGGATTCAACATATAATCCTAGAGAGATAAACCAACAGGACGGAGAAACTCTGAAGGAACTACAACCGACGTGCTCCGCTGCCTTGATTGACCAGATCTAAAGACATTCCACAAAAACAAGCTGAGCCGGATGCATTCTGTCCTGTTGGCTCAGAAAAAACTGACATGACCTCAATCCGCAGACCTGCCGGCTGCCGTCTTTGATCACGGTCGCCTCGGCCTTTAAGAACTTCTCTTTTATTCAGGCCCGGCTAACGCCGAGCGCACATCACCCGTACGGATTAGGAAGCTAACGCCTGGAACATGACATGCTGGAGCTGCCTGCTCACACTGAGTCATGACAGACCTGACAAGCATAACGTCCAGAGCTCAGGGTTGTGTCAGCGCGATGAATCATACATGCAAACACTCCGAACCTTCTCACGGGTGGACGGCCGAAGCTCTTGATCGTGATCAGCGGACAGATTTTTTTTTTTTTTTTTTTAAATCTTCATCCATGCACATAGAGAGACAGCAAACTTGTTTTTTGCTTGTTTTGTTTTGTTTTGACCTTTTTTTTTTATGAACTTTAATCCGTTTTTACTCACCAGATACGTGATGACATGTGACTGGAAGGACTCACCACAGCCATCCCTGAAAAGATAAACACATTCTTATCATCGAAGTTCACCGTAATCCACCAAAATACGCCAATTATTATCTTGTTGAACCCATCAAATGTTTACACAACTACTGATCCTCATGACAATTTGACCAGAGATGTCATCTGGACTACCCAGATGTTCCAATTCAAGATCAGTAGTGATCCAGACGTGTGTGTGGGTACAGAATTTTTGTAATATTGATTTTTCCATCCTCCGACACAAGTGCCCATAGGCCTTAGCTCATCGATAGCATCCAGCATAGACACAGATATATGATGTTCAGAGGGGGGAACTATGAAACAACTTGAGTCTTTTCATTTACTGTCGGTGTGACACAACCTTGGCAGAGGACTGGTTCTCGACCTGTTCCTTGTTCTCCATCTGTTCCATGTTCTCTATCTCCTGTTACTGCCGAGATGAACGCGAGCAGGGCTACAGTTTTTAAAACAGTCCCACTGTTTAATTATTCAAAATGCGTCTTGCACTCCGCCCGAGAGTAGCCACATATTGAAATATAAAAGGACTCCATGTGACAGCGACCCTGAGAATGTTTTCAAAATGCCATCGTGCTCGCATTGTGTCTCTTCCCGTCTGGTCTATTTATAGGCATTTGCCCGGGAAATAAACAAATGTGAGTGTGGGCAGAGCAGATGCCTGCCAACAGTTCATCCGAAGTCACTCAAGTGGTTTCACACGGCTGCCACGGCGACAACATCTTTACCCGGCCTGTCAGCCTCTGAGGCTGCTGTCAGTTCGTCTGAGGAAGACGTAAACATCTGATTTCTAATGTGCCTCAGAGAAACGGCGGAATAAACGTTTTTTATTTGTGCTCTTTCCTTCGGTGGACAGCTTATTATGCACACAGTTTCCCTCGCACACAAACAGATAAATCACCTCTTCTTGGAGGTCACTTCCACAGTCCAAGCTGTTCTGTTCGGGCCAAACATGTTCTTCTGGTGTTTGGACGACCAGATTCCGCTTTGATTAAATGTGAACGATGCACTGACGTCATGAAGTGCAGACCTGGACATTAATACATCAATAAATTAGTATGACAGAACTGATGGTTGCACCGACTGGGGGATTTTATTGATAACGACGTGGATAACGACGTATCTGTAGGATTCGTTTATATTCAGAGAACTATAAACTAAACTCTCCAGTTAAGAAGAACTTTGTAAATCAAAAGTTAAATCCCATTTTTGTTCCAATTTCCAGTCAGAAATGTGCCTTTTCATTGGATAATCGTTTGAGAAACACATTTTAATTTCAATTTTGATTCTACAAACGCTTGCACATGTGGAACAATGTGCATGTGAGGAAATAAATAGCTGTTTTCAAATGTTTATATGCATGTATCGGAGCTTGTGTTACACAGCATTTACCGGATCATCACGTGTCGAGCACAAGCCGTGGAAAACACATCCTCCTTGGCTGAGGAAACGATCAGCATAACAGAACCACACACACAATTTCACATCGCATCAAAATTTTGGAATCTGTAGTAGTTTTCACAAAACATAACCAACTTCCTTGGGGGAGGTGGTAAACTGGACCTGCATTGCTCGATTTGTCTAATATTACAAAAAAAATCTAGAATAGCTGCTGTAATGACCTGCTTTCATTATTTTTATATCACAACTTTTCTCTTGTTAGCTGTCAGACAGCAAAACAACAAATCCAATACTTAATAATCCTTCTTAATGAAATGGCTTTTAAAGCTCTGTGGAGCTCTGTGGATGTAACCCGATGTCAGACTCTCTGTGTTTGTTCTGACGATCATGTTTGCAGCTCGGAAAAAGGGAACAGAATTAGCAGGAGAAAGAAAGCGGCGCTGCTGCAAACATCCACAGGCTGCATGCGCAGCTCACCTCACTCTGTCAGTGAAAACATGAAACTCATTTTAGTTTACTATATTTCAGCACAAGGGGAACTGCACAAGCAGTTTTGATTATATCATCATGTAGCACATCTTTTAGTCTTTTCATTTTGCTGTTGCCCTTCTGCCAGGCATGATGGTACACCGTGTGCAGTGATGAGGTGTCGTACACAGCTCGTGTGTCGTTTTCCAAGCCGGAGACAGGAAGTAGTTCCTAAATAAACCAGGAAAATCCAACTCTGACACGGGTCCACCTCAAAAGATCCGAGTCCAGAATCCAAAATTATATGTCAGTATAAACGTGTTGTTTTTAGCACTTTGGTCTTTTTTTGTGAGAGCTAGATCAACAGTGTTTTTTCTGACCTACTATGTTGTGAAAGAAATCGATTTTCCACCGAGAAACTTTGTTACTGCGTGATCTGAACTGCAATAGTTTGCCTACAAAGAGAATCATATAGATTAAATAAAAAAAAACAAACACTGTACGCATCCAAAACATATTCATACTGCTGAGTTTTTGCACAAAACAAGCCCAAGAAAATAAGGAAAAAAGCCTTCTGTTTTTACGTGGTGGATTGATATTTGAGACAAACATCAAATGTCAAAAACAAGGTCAGACAGCGTCAAGTCTCCACCTTCTCCATCAACTCTTTATAATACCTGTGGGAAACAAGACCCTTCAGTCCTTAGTTCCTTATACATCAGGTCTTCACAAATACGTCAGTAAACACTCTAAAGATAACGTGGATCCTGTGTTTTGATGAACGAATCAATTTCCCACAAGAATTAAAGCAGAAGCAGGAGTGTAGCTCAAAGACGCGGACCTGGTGAGGAGCAATGATTTACTAACTGGGTAAAGTAGCTGATGGGATGTTTGCGGTACTTGATGCATTACAGGCTGCAGGGCAAACAAGTATCTGAGACAAGAAAAGCTGCAAGTTTTTTCTGGCCCTCAGACCGGTGGGAGAACATCCACTTAACTTTCCTGTGCACGGCCTCCTACTGCTTCAGCCGCTGCCATTGACAAAGCAGCCAGCCGACAAGAGCGCATGAAGTTTTAATGTGAGCGTGATGCATGCTTATCATACCTGACAGGCCGAAAAGAAACGTTGTCACTGGCAGCAGCGGAACAAAGTCACAGCAAGAGAGAGAAGCAGCA
>NW_027615441.1:0-42981 GCF_965212315.1 Lampetra planeri | reverse complement strand
CAGAGGGAATTTTTATGGATTAAGTTTGTTAATGGGGTAAATGTTGAAATACTAAAATGAACATATTTTCCATATACTTTCTATATTTCTAATTTCTATATAACTTTCCATATAATTCACAGAGATTGTTGTTATATTCTTAAAGTAAAGGCTATTCTGATACAGTTATTCAGTACTTTGTGTCTGAGATGGTCAGGGTGTTTAATCATATTCATATAGCTGTTTTCAGTGTTCAAATTCTGATAGTTAATTGAATTCAATGTTTCTTTCACAAAAATCCACCTAAGCTAAAGGCACTGAAACTCTGAAGTCAAGTGTTTGCTCAAGGCTCTGTGTGTGTGTGTGTGTGTGTGTGTGTGTGTGTGTGTGTGTGTGTGTGTGTGTGTGTGTGTGTGTGTGTGAGTGTGTGTGTGTGTGTGTGTGCGAGCACAGGTGGGAGCCATTGTTATGAGTCTCCAATCCTTGCTGGAGGTAACAGCTTGTATGTGTGGGGACAATGGACAGAGGGACAACAAGGGTTGTTAGATATCAGGTCTCAGTTTTCCCCCTTTTGTCTTCAAGCACAGAAACTCCACCCTGAAAGTTTTAGCCACAACAGGAGGCAGTGTTCTTCTCACGGTGCAGCAAAAGCACCCACAAACCATTAAGGAGACTTGTCCTTCTTTACGTTGTGAACATTTTACTTGTCTGTCCTTTCTTCTAGTTTCCTGTACTGACATTGAGCAGTGGCTGCCGGGGTGGAACTATGGCTTCTCAGGGGCCTCCAGATCATGGGTGTGATGCTGGCCTTCATCGGATGGCTGGGCACCATCATCACCTGTGCTCTTCCTATGTGGAAAGTCACGGCTTTCGTTGGGGCGAACATCGTCACTGCGCAGGTGATTTGGGAAGGCTTGTGGATGAACTGCGTGGTTCAGAGTACGGGTCAGATGCAGTGCAAGGTGTACGACTCCATGCTGGCTCTGCCTCAGGACCTGCAGGCTGCCAGGGCCATGGTGATCCATCGCTGTGATCGTGGGCGTGTTTGGCGTCTTCATGGCAGCTGTTGGAGGAAAGTGCACTAACTGCATGGAAGATGAAGAGGCCAAAGCCAAGACCTGCATCGTGGCCGGTGTGATCTTCATCACTGCCGCCTTGCTGCTCTTAATTCCAGTGTCGTGGTCAGCGAACTCAGTGATCAGGGACTTTTATAACCCCATGGTGATAGCGGGCTCAGAGGAGGGAGCTCGGAGCTGCTCTTTATATCGGCTGGGGCTCTTCGGGGCTGCTGCTGCTGGGAGGAGGTTTGCTCTGCAATAACTGTCCCCCCAAAAGATGGCAGACACTACGTATCCGCAAAGTTTGTACCTGCTAGGAGCACAACCTCAAATGTGGACTATGTGTGAGTGTTTAAGTTGAATCTGTAGCTGATATTTTGTAGCTGATCTGATTTTTTTTAAGGACAGAAAATTACCTCACGAAAATGATGGTTTTTTTTACAGTTGCAAAAAATGAAAAAGCTGTATGAAGAGTTTGAAATTACTTCTAAAGTCAATAAACACCTCCACAACACCACAGTAAAATCACATCCACAGTATATTGTGAGTTGGTATGTTTGTGTGTATGAACTTTTCGAGTTGAAGCGCTCACAAAGACACACCCAGCCAAGTCTCCGTTTTCACATGGGGATGAGATTTCCCAGATATATCATATAATACGACTGTGAAGCCTGAAAACCTGTAATATATCTCTGGAAAAATATTGTCATTAAACTATTTGGTGATGTGAAAACAAACAGGCAGAAAGATCATTTGTAAAGTGAAAGTGCATTGGATGTGAGCTATGAAACTGTCTCCTTGACCTGTTGAATGACGTAATGTCCATATTTCTTTCTATTAAAGCTGCCTCATGCTTACTGTGCGTGTCTGCTTATGTTTGCTCCTGCACCTGCAGACACCCTGAAATAAGAACACAGTTTATTTCTGCATCAACCACACTGATAACGTATGCAGGAATTTGTGGGGGGTTGTCTCCTGGGAATTAACTGTATCTGCTTGAGATATTTGCCATGGTGTAATGGACTGCCCTTGTATTCGGACAGTAACTCACAGCCTTTTATGCTCCGGGGTAGAATAGCTGTCACTGCCAGTGTGCTGTCTCTTGGATTCACGTTGCTAAGGGGACTGTTTTATATCTCCAACAGAGATAGTTGCCACTCTGAGTGGTACGAGCACATCTGCCAAGGACTTGTCAGGTTGATCTCCTCAAGCTTTTTAGTGGTTTTCTTTTTCTTTACAGACAGTTAAACCGCATACACACTAAAAGCGCCCTGGCATTTTTTCACAGTGTCTCTGTTTATTTCAACAAAAGTACCACAGTTTAAAAGTGAGTCTTGTACAATATTCTCCATTAGTAGTTTGTCAAATCATCATGATTATACATCACTCTGGGAGTATTGATGCATCAGAATGTGAGCGGTTATTGTCAATGTTGCATATTTGCTCAAATTACCAGCGATTACAAGGAAACACGTGATGATTTAAAGTTGTGACTGTCAAAAGCAGATTTTCCTCATTCAATTGTCTCATTGATTGATCTGTACAAATGAACAAGACTAATGTTGAGAAAATATGTTTATTGTCTGCAAAGGTAACAAATTCAGCAGAAAAAAATAAATCTTATACGACAAATTTTTATTTTTTTTTGGAGGGCTTACACTTTGTCAAGAGATCAGGGAACTGAATGAAATTCACATTCAAATCATCAAACAAATTAAAAGTCAAAGGAGATGAAGTAAAGGGCAGTCCGTCTAATATGACACATACCTCATAAGGTTTGATGTACTGATCAGAAATAAAAGTGAGCCACAGTGAATTAGTCAGTTACACATCATGTAAATCACAATTCCAACAAGAAACAGGTTTTTATGTAAAGTGCCGCTTTGTGTTCTGCTGCAGCTCAGACAAATTCCTTCCCTGGTGTTGTGGATTTAGGTGGAGAATACTTGGCTCCACTGTATCGATCTCCTGCTGACGGGCACTGACAGCAGAGGAGCGCCCCGCCGATCAGTAACAGTCCCCGAGGCTCCCCAGCCGATGTACAGACACGCACCCAGCTCCCTCCTTTGAGCGTCTGGAACCATGGGGTTATAGAAGTCCTTTATGATGGTATTTGCAGGCAGAGACACAGTCACCAGGCACAGAGCCCCACTCAGGATGAAGAAAACCCCCGCAGAGATGGCCACTCTGGCTTTTGCTGCTTTGTCCCCAATGCAGGTGGTGCAATTTCCCTCCAACCACAGAGAGCAGGAGGCCGAACAGAGAGAAGAGGATGGCGATGACGACCATGGCCCGCGCCGCCTGGAGGTCTGGAGGCAGAGCCAGCAGCGAGTCGTAGACCTTACACTGCATCTGGCCAGTGCTCTGCACCACGCAGGTCATCCACAGGCCCTCCCAGATGGTCTGAGCCACCACAATGTTGTTCCCAATGAAAGCAGACACTTTCCACATGGGCAGCATGCAGATGAGTATGTTTCCGATCCATCCGAGAACCGCCAAACCAACGCCCAGAATTTGCAGCCCCCAGAGATGCCATTGTGCTTTACTGGTATTCCCTCCTGTTCTCCTGTTCTCCTGTTCTCGATGTGTTCTCACTGGCCTGCTAACTACAAACCTCCCTACTGTTGGGGAAGTTTTATACGACCCAGAGATACCCATGAGCACCCCCCCCCTCCTCCTCTGGGTGGGCTTTGGCTTCTTTGCAGAGATGTAAACATCCATCACGTTGCCTTTGAGCTCAGAGATGTTTCCCTCCTCCAGAGAGGCACTGTGGTGCCTCATTCCTCAGCTCAGAGGAATAAAAAAGATTTAAGTGTGACGCTCAGCTAAAAGGTCAAAACCATGAAAATGTGCCTTTATGGAATGAAAAGTATCCTGAATACTGCACAAGGATTAGATAATATAGAACATTCAACATAGTTGAAGACTTTATTCGCTACTTAAGGGCTTGCTGTTAATTTTATTCATCATAATTACACATTTGAATATTAATCCCCTCCAAAATAGTAAGTGATATTTGTTTAGTTCAATACAACTTACTTACTTGTCAGTGTCAAACACCAGCATGTGAATACTTCCATGATAGTAGTTCAAAGTACTAGTAAAAAACAAGTAATGTATGATGCGATTTGTCACCATTCAAAGATTGTGCAATGAAGGGCTGGGGAAAAGAAATATTGGTTGACTTTTATTATTTTGTTTCTTCACCGGCATTGAAGAGAAGTGACAAATAAAATAAAAACAATAACAAACTTAAATTGTTACTTTCACTTGACATGTACTTTCACAGACAAAGTGTAATCATTACTATGATAATCATGTCACATTCTGTTCAATTAATGTGAATTGAAGGTGAGTAAAACATATGTAATGCTCATTCATAGTATCAATGCATGGTTTGATCACAGCAGCTGCAGCCTCTCTCACTTGTGCCGATGCAGTTCAATAGTGCCTTTGTGTAACTGCAAATGTGACCTTTACTGATGGATTAAAAATAAACTAGAAAATCCCTCTTCGAGAAATTTTGAAGTGGGTCTGCCCCGTCGCCGGCCGCGTCCCGTAGCCGACCCCCAACGTGTCCTGCGTGTGTGTGACAGACACAGGCTGTCGCAGAGAACACGTACGGCTGTAGAACAGAAGGCCGTTCTTATGAACGGCCCTTCGGCTACGAGAACATGTACGGCTGTAGCACAGAAGGCCGTTCTTACGAACGGCCCTTCGGCTACATCAAAATATACAGCTGTAGCACAGAAGACTGCTTTTAAGAAGGGGGGGGGCGATCGGGGGGGAAGCACCCGCGGTCGGCACGGCGACGACTCCCCGAACGCGTCGATGTATAGTTTACGGCCGTAGGTGAACGTATGTCAGAGCTACAGACCAACAGGCCGATGTTGGTGCGTGTGTATGTGTGACAGACACAGGCTGATGCAGCTGATTTCTCCCCTTTCTGCCTGCTCAGCTGGGACAGGGGGAGCGTCCGCATTTTTTGCGTGAGAACCGTACATCCTATTGACAAGCCGTTTTTTTTGTCTGCATCAGAGGAGGTAGACCTATCCGACGGTATTTGTGAATATTTTTTGTTCATGGATACACATTTTTTATAGATTTTAGTTTAGGCCACAACATGTATTGTAAGCCGCTTTTGAGCCCGTAGCGTGCGAACCGTACGTCGTATAAACACCATTTCATTTTTCCTGGCTTCAGTGGAAGCAGACCTTTCCAACGATATAAAATTTATTGATTTTTTTTGAGGATGGCGCTTTGGGCAAATTGCAAGTTTGTTCCGGAAAATGTTTTTGACGGAAAAAAGTCGCTGTAGCGTGGAAAACGAAAAGACGTGACGCTTTGCAAATTACACATGTTAAAGGGGATACAGAGCACTACAACATAGTAAAATTTCAAGTCAATCGCTCAAACGCAGAGGACACAGCGAGACGTGTAAAATATGCTCTCATTCATTGTCTATGGGCGACCTTTAACCTTTGACTGTTCGCAGGCCGTACGTCACACCTGGACCACGCACACACCGTCGGGGATCGGGCCGATACCCTGAACGTGTCGATGTATTTTTGTTTCGGCCCGGCGCGATTTGGCCGAGATATGAGCTCTTTTAGTGCGCTCCCATTCATTTTCTATGGCAAAAATCGTGCACGTTTTCGGTGCGTATTTCGTAATCCGTGCACGCTATAACTTTGGCAAGGTAGACCCACTAATTATCAGCTATCAGATTGTTAATGCACTTCATCCTGCATGTTAATAAAGCTGCTCCAGGCAGAGCTCACTGACTTATCGCCACAGGTGGAATCATTTAGCTGAATGCTGGAAAACAAACTCAAATATATTGATCTACAGAGACAAAAACGTGTTCAAAGTTAGGTGAAGGACACAGATTTCTACATCAATTGAAACATCTCAGCCAACCCTTTAATCTATGTTGATCTTTGTCTTGACACTTTATCTTTGTTGATGACAAATTAACATTGTTGGCTGCAGATTTGGTTGACGAGCTCAGCTGTTTCCACTCCACCAATCAGGCTCTGCCGTCCACCTTGTGTATATAAAAGTTACAAGTGAGGACACCTCTGTTCTACATTCAACTCAAGAGGACGATGGCTTCTGCAGGGCTCCAGGTTTTCGGCATCTTCCTGGCCTCCATTGGCTTCCTCGGGGACATTATAATCTGCGCTCTGCCCATGTGGAAGGTGTCTGCTTTCATTGGGAACAACATCGTGACAGCTCAGGTTTTTCTGGGAGGGCCTGTGGATGAACTGCGTGAAACAGAGCACCGGACAGATGCAGTGCAAAGTCTACGACTCCATGCTGGCTCTGCCGCGGGGACTTGCAGGCTGCCCGGGCCCTGGTGGTCATCTCTATCCTGGTTGTCTTCATGGGAGTCCTGCTCGCTGTTGCAGGTGGCAAGTGCACCAACTGCATTGAAGAGGAGATGGCTAAGAGCAGGGTGGCCATTGCTGCTGGGGTGTTCTTCATCGTTGGGGGTATCCTGTGCCTGATCCCTGTGTCCTGGTCTGCTCATGAAGTCATTAGGAACTTCTACAGCCCCATTGTGATTGACGCTCAGAGGAGGGAGCTTGGCACGTCGCTCTTCATCGGCTGGGGATCAGCAGGACTCCTGTTCATCGGAGGTGCGCTGCTCTGCTGTCAGTGTCAGCAGAGAAAAGACAGTAGATACTCTGTGAAATATTCTGCACCTCGTTCAGCAGCCAGCGGAGGTGCCTATGTTTGAGTACCTTCAAAGTCTGAGTCTTACTGGACTGAAATATTTTAATCTTTTTACTGACTTTTAATAAAATTCTTGACCTCCACTTTTCTGGTATCTTGTTTTAAGAAAAGCTTCAAGAGTTGCTTGCATGCTAAACAGTAGGGTATAATGTCTTTTTTTAAATCAGGAATTTAAAATGTGAGTGTAGAATGTTAGCACGAAGACAGACATTTAATATGTAGGTGCAACTGGAACAAGGCTGATATCCTAAGTTTGTAGGGGGTAAAATATAATTGTTTAATTTCTGCCCTGACTGCATTGTCAGTTAAATCCAGTGACTTCTTATAAAGTTGTCAGTGTCAAGTAGCTGAGTGCTCAGTGAGCAGCACATTGGAGTAACTACTACTAAATGCCCTACTAGTGTACTTAACTTGTT
This sequence comes from Lampetra planeri, assembly GCF_965212315.1. NCBI lineage: Eukaryota > Metazoa > Chordata > Hyperoartia > Petromyzontiformes > Petromyzontidae > Lampetra > Lampetra planeri. Next base: position 35,789 of record NW_027615441.1, on the reverse strand, counting down.
TAAAATGGTGATGCAAAAAACAGCAGTGGCTCTATTTATTGGTCTTGTCTCACAAGACGTTTATGGCTCAGACGATCACATTTGAGCAGCTCACTCTGAGCAGAAGGGAGTGGCCTGTTTTTTTCATGTAGTGCAGAGTGAAACTGGGCAGCTCCCTGAACGCACCCTTTTCAGTGACAACTCCAATACTTTAACTGCACACTATTGCCCTCTGTTGGCCAGCAACCATGGTCAAGTGGCTTTTGAACAGTGAGGCAATGTTTATTATGGTGCTGTTTCAATCACGTGGCTGCTGAGTATAGCCACGCAGTTGGTTTTGATCCAACACTCCTGTTTATATACTACACAACACATTGGGTCAAATCAGTACTGACTCTTTCAGCTGAGCTATTTGGCATCGCACTGAAATTGTAAAGTTAAAAATAAACCTTGTGAGAACAGGACATGAGTTGAGATGGTATGGCTGACTAAATATTCATTTGATATGTCTGAGTGTGAATTACTCTTGGCATTTATATGTAGGTGCCATACACGTAGGACCCACTGTGACCCCACCCAACTGATTGACCCATCTCTTCAAAAGTGTGGAACTGACAGGACAGAGTTATGTGCAGCACATGCCAGCACTGGTTGTTGTGTTGGTGCTTGATTTTTTTTAATAATCTCCCTGCAAGGGGTCGGTGAGCGGTCAGCATCAAATTGTATGTTCAAGCGTGCATTTATAAATTAGCGTGCCTTTTGAAAAAGGCTTTGGCTAGTTAAGGATGTGAAATGTCTTTTTGTTGGGAGTCACAAAGCATTTCTATTCTGCAATGTAGCTTTATCTTCTCCTACACATTCCTATCATAAAAGAAACAAGACAAACAAGAAACCGGATCCACACACTAGCACAGTCCCTCCCTTTCTTTGTTTCCTTCATACACCTGCAACAGCAAGAGGCAGCGCTAATGTACCTGTGAAAGTGAGCTTAAAACAATCTGCAGCTCACCCGAAGGTGGATGTGGTTCCTGCCTCTGACTAAATACATGCCTTGGATTTGTTTTTCGACGACATGCAGACGCAGCTCGTTGGCGTATGTCTGGGAGTCGTTGGCTTTCTTGGCACCATCCTTATCTGCGGACTGCCCATGTGGAAGGTGACGGCCTTTGTTGGGGCAAGCATTGTCACCGCACAGGTCTTCTGGGAGGGTTTGTGGATGAACTGTGTGATCCAGAGCACAGGTCACGCACAGTGTAAGGCCTATGACTCCATTCTGGCTTTGCCACAAGAACTGCAGGCCTCCAGAGCTCTGATCTGTGTCTCCATCGGGGGTCAGCGTGGTGGCCATCGGACTGACGGTGGTAGGGGCTCGCTGCACCAACTTCTGCAGTTATGACCGTTTGACAAAATCCAACGTTGGCCTGGCAGGAGGTGTGGTGTTTATTGTGGCAGGGATCCTATGTGTTATTCCTGTCAGCTGGTCGGCTCACAGCATCATCACAGGTTTTTACAACCCTCTGGCCACAGAGAGGAGAGGGGAACTTGGGGCGTCCATATATGTGGGCTGGGCCTCTGGAGCGCTGCTCATCATCGGTGGAGGCGTACTGTGCAGCACATACAGATGCTGAAGCAGACAAGACCGGAGTACGTACGTCCATCAAATACAGAACTGTCTTTGATCCTCTTTGGGGGTTTTGTTTTTCTTTTTGGTATGGTATTATTATTTTGGGTATTACTGGACTGTTGAGGTACAGTTTTAAACAACAATTATAAAAATTACTGATCCCAACCAACCTCAATGATGTAGTAATTGATTGTTTTTCAGATGATGAGGAATGAGGATTTTTTTTTTTTTAAATCAAACTTAATTAAAAGTTGGAAATAGTAACTTCACAAAATGTTTTATTAAAGGTTTGGGTTTTTTTAAATCCTTGTTTACTTTTTTGTACAACAGCTCCTCAAACTGTCATTAGAAACATTCTGTTTAAACCTTTTCTTTGCAAAATGCAGCTGCAACATGACACTGATGAGAAAGAAAACTACAAAGAGTCACCTACTTCAGTCAAGGATGTATGAAGAAAAACCCTGAAAAACTAGATCCTGATGTGGCTTAGGAGTGTTTTAACACCCACAGAGTAAACTGTCACAGGAGATGTTTGCATCTTTCTGTTGATCTTTGTCATCTGAGTAGTTAACATAACAGCCTCTGCAACAACTCACCACTTCAACAGAATCAAGCTGAAAGAATCTCAATCTCCACTTAAAGTTGTTCTGGTTTTAGTCCGCACTGGAGCTGGAGATTTGTTTTTGAATGGGTGGGGGGCGGGGGGCACGGCAGGCAGATGAATGTCCGTCCACATCGGCCACTAAAAAAAGGTGCTTGAGTAGGATTTACAGTTTAGATAGCATAAAAAAGAAGAACATACTAGTCATTGGATTTTTACCACAATAAATAACCAGACTGTATCTGTATCTGACAAAGTTCTGACATATGAAATGTATAAAAACATTAAAAAAAAACAGGTCACAGTCATTGTCACAGCATCATCTCACTAAATCATGTTAAGTGCTTTCGTGCATACTGAACAATTTGCATTTTTATCGTGGACATTGCAGATTTAGCATTTTAATGGACTGAAAGGACTTTGAAATGAGGTTCCTGTTACATGATTCATGTCAAGACAAATCTAGAAATACTGTATTATTATCACAAAACTGAGCCGAATACAATCAAATGACTTCAAACACCCACTAGAAACTACTTTACATAATTCATTTTGTGAAAAATCAAGTGGTTCCAGATGATATTCTGTCTGAATATACGCAAACTGCCTAAATGCAAACCTCAACCTTTAAACTTGATCATAGAAAGAGTTTTGTTGATGTATTACTATGGTAAAAAAATGCTAGAAACAAAAAACAAAATGATACTTGAGAAATAAATCACTCTATTTTTTGTGGTGTTTTTAATAACTGGTGGAAGTTTTTCTGATATTACAAAAGCTGGAGGGGAGTTTGTGTCTGAATGCTTATTAGGATACGACGTATTATGAAACACTATTTTGAATATATCAATGGTCAGTCAGTTGTCAGTTGTGTCACATTGATTGTTTGATTGATTGATTGATTGATTGATTGATTGATTGATTGATTGATTGATTGATTGATTGATTGATTGATTGATTGATTGATTGATTGATTGATTGATTGATTGATTGATTGATTGATCTTCTTCTCTTATGGGTCATGGGTTGTGCTGTCAATGGGTGAATGTCAGGATACCCCCCTGGATGGGGAGGGCCACATGATGGTCAGACAACCATTCTCTCTCACACACACACACACACACACACACACACACACACACACACACACACACACACACACCTTCCTTTTAGAGTGATCAATTGACCTAAGCATGCTTTTTGAAGGAGGGTAGGAGGAGGCCAGAGAACCTGGGGAGAACCCACACAGACACAGAGAAAGCATGCAAACTCCACACAGAAAGATCCCAGTCCAACCACTACCCCACCATGTCACCGTAACTGTAGTACATGAATTTTAAAAAGACACCATTGTGACATCATTTTCAGTTTACTGAAAATAGGTCTCTTCTGTGCTGCTGCTGCTCGCGGGACTCTGATCGTCTCCATCTGTGGAGAAGAAAGACAAACTAGCAACCTTACTACCTCTCCTCCATGCCATACAGCTCCAACATGCAATCAGTCTTCCATGAGGTCTGTTGTCATTAGAGCAAACAGCTCAAGGTTGGAAGAGTATGCAGCCAAAATGACCTTTATCCTTCAGCCCAGAGAGGCTTTGGCCACTATTATGAACCTTGAAACAGATGACCAGGTTTGGTTGTGATATGTCAAACAGGTCAGATACTCCAGACAAGAGGAATTATTAGAAGAGGAGTTATTCACAGGAATCAAGTCGTTTGCGTGACCACTCAGCAGAACCACAACAGTGATTATGATCATTGCAGCATTACAGTAAACCCTAATATGTGTGTATAAATCTGTGGAGGATTATGCTTTCTGAGAGAAACATGGGCCCAGGAATCACACAGACCTTGTTGCTGATTGTTTCTGTAAAAATAATCATATTTGACACAAGTGTTCTTATGTTTCATGTCTGGGTGTATTAACATCAAGCAACAACGGCAGCAGCCTGTCGGCCATAAACCGATGCTAATCTTATGATCAACAATAGATTTGTGGTCACATTCCAGATTTATTTTGAGGGTTAGAGTTAGGTTAACTGATCACATCATGTATGTGACATCCCTTCTGCTATTTCACTACATGAATGTGGGGTCTTCTCCTGTCCATTCGTCGTGATCTTTGGTAAAACTGGATGTTTCCAGTTACTGTGACAGACCTCTACCTCATTCGTACTTTTCGTACTAGAGTTTTCTGCTGACACTACAACCATTTTCTTTTTGATTGGGACAAAATTATGTAGATGAATGGAAAGTCTTGTGGTTTGTTTAAGAAATAAACAAACAAACAGAGAATTATTTTATGTGTATTTTTAAGTTACTAAGTTAAGTACAAATAAATGTGTATTGAGGAGCCCTCTCATCTTTGAAACCTGTCAACAAGCAATCTAGTCAAGTGAGATTTTTCAGCTCAGAAGCGCAAAAAAAAAAAAAAAAAAAAAACAGCCCCTCCTCTGACTTCTTTGACAGCAAACCCTGAGAGACATCTGCTGTGTTTCGTCTGAGTGGGCCATAAAAAAACACCACTCCCTGCTCCTTTCAACCTGTCTTTGGTAAACTAGTCCAGGCGTCAGTGGAGCCCATCTCCTCATCTTTCAGGAGATTCAACAGAGCCTCAATCATGGTGTCCAGACAAGACAGATTCTGGGTTTGTCCCTGGCCATCATCGGCTTTCTGGGGAGCATCATCATCTGTGCTCTGCCTACCTGGAAAGTCACTGCCTTCATTGGTGCCAATATCGTCACTTCTCAGGTGATCTGGGAGGGTTTGTGGATGAACTGCGTGACTCAAAGTACAGGCCAGATGCAGTGCAAAGTCTACGACCTCTCTCCTGGCTTTACCTCAAGATTTGCAGGCTGCCAGAGCCCTTGTCGTGATCGCCATCATCGTGTGCGTGTTCGGGATCCTACTTGGCATAGTTGGGGGAAAGTGCACTAACTTTGTGGAAGAAGAGCGGCAAAAATGCAAAGTGGCCATTGCTGGTGGAATCGTCTTCATCATTGCTAGCCTCCTGGTGCTTATTCCTGTCTGCTGGACCGCCAACACCATCATTCGTGATTTCTACAACCCTGTCATGATCAATGCCCAGAGGAGGGAGCTGGGGGCTTCACTTTACATCGGCTGGGGTTCTGCTGGACTGCTGTTCCTGGGCGGCGGGCTCCTCTGCAGCTCTTGTCCGCCCAGAGATGAGAACGACTATGACGTGAAGTACTCTAAGGCTCGATCTGTGGACAGCAGCAAGGCCTACGTTTAGATTGACGGAACAGGGACATGTGGTTTGCAGTTTGTACCTTTGAGTCTTTTTGTTCCATACCTTTGTGTATGCACATATCTATAAACTGCATATATCTACAAATTAACAGCTAAATATTTTCAATATTTTAGTCTGTTTTTTAGAGCTGATTAATGTTAGTTTATTTATGTGAACCCTACATGTGTAGTCATTATTTTGTATCTGAACCAGATACCACCGATACTCTGATAAACTAAACAACGTACTGAATGTTTTTTTTTTTAAAAATATACTTTTGTTTAAATTGTATTCGTTAAAGGTTTAGATTGACGAGCTGTTATCTTGAGTCTTCTTCCAGTGCATTACTACAGATGTTTGTCTTTGTAATAAAATGTGCCAAAAAAAAACTTGGACAGGGGAGCTGGTTTTTTCAAGAACTCAATGACCGAATTCTTACAAACAGGTTGTGTGACTGCAACGTGGCCTTTGTGCCAACAACTGTGTGAAGGTCTTTGTGTCCCAAATGTGCTCGGTTTTACCTTCCTATTTTTTATTAGACAGATATTTTGTTCATCTCCCAAGAGAAATTCACAGATGATATTCATAAAACATGTTACACTGACACACTGACTCCTTGTGTTTGTCGATTATTTACAAAGGGTTTTTACTCACTGTAATAAAAAGTCATCTTTTTAACAGTGTGTGTGTGTGTGTGTGTGTGTGTGTACTGTTTTTTGGTGCAGTAGCTGTTGGTCGAGTAAAACCTTTTTTCCTCAGGAGATTGTGTTCCTCACACACACCTCTCCTCTTACACTCTGCATGCATTATACACATTTCCCAAACAATGAATTGCACATTTATTAACATATGAATGGAGTCGGACAGAGATGCACTTCTTCACTGGATCACGACAACAATGCATCACCTCATCTTACAAACATGTCTGATGCCCAGAGCCCTGTCATTCTTCCAGCTTCATCCGATGCCTATTGTTTTCTAAATAATCTCATCACAGAGAGATAATGAGGGAGGGATCAGGTGATGTCACAGTTTCACACCCGCCTCTTTCTCTCTCTCTCTCCCCCATTTCTCTGTCAACCTCCACCCCTTTCTTTTCCCTGTAGAGAAGGTGTGGCGCATCTCCACCTGACTAGTAGCACAAAAGCAAGCCGACAGGTGACGAGACAAAAACTCCTCCTCTCATCAGAAGACAAACAGCAAGAAGGGACAGAAACAAGGGAGGACAAGAGGACAGCAGCTGAGGCCCAAAAAGGGGGAGGGAGGAATAAACAAATGAACTGAGGCCAAACTGAGACACACCTGGAGCCCGCACGAGACAACAGAGTTCACCGAGGCAAGTGAATAAACAGTCAGGACTCTTCATGAAATTGATTCTTAAGGCTTTGTCAGGTAAACCAACAAAGAAGACATGCACAAGAATGGAGAAATCTTAAAAATCAGCAAGATCACATGAGTGAAGAGTGGAGTAACCAGAAGTCAAAGGAAAACAAACTCCGGAGAACAGACTTTTTAATTTTTTTTAGAAGCTACGGAGCCAATCTCCACAACGAAGACATGGCCTCTTTGGGGATGCAGATGCTGGCCAGCGCCCTGTGCCTCCTGGGCTGGTTCGGTGTCATCATCTGCTGCATAATGCCAATGTGGCGGGTCACAGCCTTTGTGGGCAGCACCATCGTCACCTCCCAGACCATCTGGGAGGGCATCTGGATGACCTGCGTGATCCAGAGCACAGGACAGATCCAGTGTAAACCTTACGAGTCTCTCCTCGCTCTCAGTGGTGACCTGCAGGCTGCCAGGGCTCTCACCGTCCTCGCCATTGCTACAGGAAGTGTGGGACTTATATTGGCGTTTATAGGAGGGAAGTGCACTCGTTTCTTGGATGAAGACGGAAACGAGGCAAAAGGACGAGTGGCAGTAGCTGCGGGTGTAGTGTTGATTGTCACAGGGTTGCTGTGTTTGATTCCAACTTCGTGGGTGGCTGGGGCCGTGGTGAGGAGGTTCTACAGCGCCTCCATAGATGCTCAGCGGAGGGAGATTGGAGCGTGTCTGTACATTGGCTGGGGAGCATCCATCCTGCTTGTTCTTGGAGGAGGATTGTTCATCAGCTCAGCCTGCCCCCTTAAAGCACACAGCACAGACAAGAACCCCTCTGTCCGCTACGTGGTGGTCCGCTCCTCCAACGGCACCAGCCAGGCAGGATCTCATCCCAACAGGATACCAACAAAGTCCCAGCATGATGGACCGATATTTTCCAGACCTCAAAGTTCTGAGGGAGCATCCACAAAGTCTCAGTTGTACACAAGACCCCCAGGGGAGGAGCAGGGCCCCAGGCAGGGGTCAGAGAACTCCCGGACCCCATCAACAAAGTCTCAGATGAAAAGACCAGAGTCAACCAGATCAGAACATAGTGAGGCTCTTTCAACAAAGTCTCAGCTGCAACGAGTTGAAATGGAAGAGAGTTTGTCTGCCTCGGCCAAGAGTGAAGACGACGACGCTTCACTGAATCCAGCAAGGACATACTTGTAGTATGGACACACACACACACACATTTACATACATACGAAGACTAAAATACTTCTTTTTCTGTTGTTTACTTCTTTGTGAATGTTTACTGAGTAAACCTGTTGAATGAATCTGACAACCAATGTATAGTTTTCCTGGGGCTGTGTGTGTGTGTGTGTTGGTGGGGGTAGGGGGTAGGGGGCGTTATCAGAATTGCCAAACCCTACTATATTAAGACGTTTACTTCATATTTCATAGTGAGTTTGTTTCCACAGGACGTTTACTAACCTGAATGCCTATTCATTATTTTGTAGCACTAATGACGTTATAATTTATTTATGTATGGTCTGTAATTAGCGCTATGGCCATGAAAAGTTACACTAATCTCTGACTATGGCACTACATGCTTTGTTGTGCTTAACAGTTCCAAAATGCACTTTCCTCCAAAACACACAGAAACCTCCAGACTCTTCCTCCAACTCGAATCCACAGGACAAACTGGTTTGACAGAGAGTGAAGTTACCATGGGGATGTGCAGTGTTTGTACAGGATTCAAGCCTGGTTTCACTGATGGTCACTGTTACAGCACATTGTGTTTTGTCTTTAATTTTGCATTCAGATGTACAATGTCATTAGTATCTGATCAATGCTGCTACTTGCTGCAAAATTTTCTAAATCTTCTTAACCAAGATATTACATTCTTGGTTTTCAGGTATGAATTAAAGCGTCCAAATGGAATATTGTAAGTACATAAACATTAATTAAAGGTGCCTGTTGCTGCCTCATGCAGAGGTTTATAGCTAAGCGCACATCTTGGATTGGACTTCATGCAACTGTTTAAATGTCGCCATCTTGTGGATATAAAGGGTGGATCTCTGATGGCTCTAAATACGTTGACTTTTTTTCTTTTTCTTTTTCTTGGCCAGATGCAGAATGATGGCACTTGTTTGATCTGCTCCTGTTTGTCCAGAGCCAAATAAGAAACAAAACGAGGCTGCGTCTTTACCAAAAAAAGGCCCATAAATGACTGAGCAAAGAAACTGTGACAGTTTTGTTCCACAAGTCAGGAATTTAAAAGAGAAAATAGTGTTAGGATTACAGGGAAGGATGATTTTGTGAATTACAGCAACCTCGACTTATTGTGTGTGTCACCTGACAGAGACGTCCAAATAAAGTTCATGTTTGACTTGTACATGTCTGAGCTGAAGAAAACAATCCTGTACCGGTACCGTGTGCTACCTGGAATAAAAGATGTCATTCAACAAGCGACCTCGACAAAAGATTCAAGAGGACACAAGTGATTGTTTTCAATCCACATTCTTGTCACTCTCTACTTCTTCTAGACTGATCTTCACATCAAAGACTATCGGTTGCAGATTTTCAATTCAATTACTTTTAACCATCAGGATTTATATAGTTATGTGATATTATATTGATATTATTGATATCAATATTAAATGTAAAAAAGACTTCACACAATAACATCTCTGTTTGTTCACAGATAACAATAAAGACACATATTCCTTTTTAAAATGACTTCAGTTTTACTCATTCAATAATCCTCATATAAAAAGTTAAGTAGTGCACTACGCAACGATTACAGTCTCCTACAGAGATAAACAGCACCACTAATGTAGTTCTCGTCGCCATGTGCCACGCCTCTCTCCCAGTCCTTCACCTCGTTGACCTCCACACAGGTCCACAGACCCTCTTTCTCCATCTGCTTTATTTCACTCTCCAAGGCAGTTTTGTAGTGCACGTTGTCCTTGTTACCCCTTGTCGTCATGCAAATGTAGCCACCTTGTGGAAGAGTAATAATAATAACTTTATTTATGGAGCACTTGTCAAAAATTACATTACAAAGTGCTTTACAGAAGAACAATAAAACAAAGGCAGTAAAACAGCGATAAGAAAAGGTGGTGCAATACTGAAGAGGAAAGAAATTAAAAATACAGTAGCTGGTACATGATAGATCGAAGTATGGTAGATCGTACGATATGAAACAGAAAAGAAAAAAGTTTTTAAAAAATATATAGCATAGATATATAGCATAAAATAAAATAGAAAACTGTATGACCACATAAAACAGCATACAAATACATTTTATGAAGTGACTTAAAAGAAGTAATTCCAATGTCTGGAAGCCCTAATTATAACTGGAAGTAGTGTAACCGAGGTGTTGGGTGTTAATCATCAAGATATTAATCAGACCTGCAGCAGCAAACCATCAAAACAATCTCACCTGGTTTTGCAGCCTTGCACAGTTCTCTGATAACAGACACTGGAATGTGACCCGCGCACTCAGTGCTCCAACTATCATCACCGCATCAAACAATTCTGCAGGAGGATGTAAACAAGGGAGATGATCAATGGATAATCATAGTACAGGCAGTTATATCTTAAACCGACTGGTCGATGATACCACAGGTGTTTTATTGTAACATGCAGGCTGTAAAGTTCATTGTGACAGTTGTAATTTGTCAGGCTACAAACATAACTGAATTGAATATTTAGGGAAACATGAGCATACTATGATCTGCAGCACACAGACACATGCATAAAATAATCTATGAGCAAACCATTGCATTTTACATGAAATAATGACTTATTTAGGTCAGTCGTCAGATTATTGCGGTCCGTTTACAAGGTAAAATGTGATGATAAATTGCATGGATGAGAAGATTTAACATGATTTTTACCCCAGTGGGCAGGTAGTGGCACTTGACCAAGGATGACCAGCCTCAGGTCCTCATACAATCCTGTCCTTTTAGCCTCCTCCAGCATGGCTTCGCTCCCATCAACACCCTTAAAATGGCCAAATCCATATTGCTTCATCTGCACAACAGAATCACACCTGGGTATTAAAACATGCTCCTGACTAAATGAGGTGTAAATTAGACAACTGAACAGATGTTAAATGTCTGGATTTGTAAGATGCTAAAAGACAGTGTTCCTCATTGTAGAAATTGCTTTTCATCTGTTAGCTCTAACCTTCTTGGCGACCAGACCGGTGCCACAGGCCACATCCAACACAACGGCTGTTTCACGGTCACCACTGAAATGGGAGGCGACAGAGTTTGCTGCCAGGGTCGGAGCGCGGTACTCCAGAACAGCCACGTCCTGTTAAATGGAGTGTTAAGTAGGCACAGTAGCTAGACTGGCATTTCAGCAGCACACAAGATCATTCACAACCGCATTCTTATATTTTTGGGTCAGAGAAACATATAGTTTTAAAGTAGTCATCAAATTACTCATAATGTGTGTTCAATGCAAGTCTGTAAGAAACTAATCAAGAGACAAAACAACAGGACAAGGTTTGTACTGGAACTTACCTGATCATAGCACTTTGCCCAGGTGTCATAGAAGTTTATTTTTTCTGCTGGTGTTGTGTTCTCATGAACTGATAGGATCACATCTCTCACATGTTCAAATGTGTGACTTTCACCTGACATTGTATTCAAGTTAGCTGAAAATAAGGATTAAAAAACATGTTGGGTGTCATAGCATTTGGAAAGACCTGAACTCTGAAATGCAGCTCAGATACATGCATCTTAATGAGTGTATATACTGTATCACTTGTACACATTGCTCATCTATGTAGATATGTAGCTCACAAATATTAACCAGTGTCGGTGGCATTAAATTAACCTTATCTGAGATTATAAAAACACTCGGAACAAGACATTTACATGTACAGACCCAAATACTTACAGGTTTACTTATAGAATTTATTCTGCTCTGTTTGCTTTCTCCAGTGCTGAGTCAAAAGTCAGATTGTCAGACGTGGAGTTACAAACAGCCACAAACTAGGAAGCAACATGTACGGAACTTGTTCCCTTCATGGTGCCTGGGGAAACGCGATGACTCTAACGGGACACAACAATGCTCTCAATATCTTCTTTCTTCTGACGTTTTTTGCTTTGCTCACCTTCACAAACACAACATTGTCAAAAGTTAGATAACTAAAGACGCTTGATTTGGCGACTAAAAGCCTACTGTAAGCATTTCAGGAGATAGCTACAAAATGCTCGAAGGCCAGATTTCCAACAGCCATGGAGGATAGGTCGCGCATGCGTAGTAAATTGTCCCGAACTGCTGCTATTCTTGTCCCCACCTGTAGAGAAACTGGGAGTCAAAACAGTTTTTCTCGAAAGTCCTCCTGGATCTCATCAGTACGCTAACAAGCTAAAGCAAGTAACAGTTCTAACGTCAGTAAAGTTGTTCCCGACTTTAAGTTGAAATACTTCTCAGAGCCTCAAAGACTTCTCGTTCCCTACATTTCATCATGGAGACCTGTGAAAAGTTGCTGTGTTGCTACAACTTGTTTTGGTGCGTTTTCGTGGCATAGCCGGGATGCTAACGTTGGCTAGTTAGCTTAGCATTGGAGTGCCCAACAAAAACTCAGCCTCCCTCTGTGCCTTGGTGGACGACAGAAGTTTGAAACGTTAACGTCCATCTCTGGTAACGATCTACAACTACATTTCAGTTGTTGTTGATGCATTATTCATTTTCCTGGGAAAAGCTTGTTTTTCAGTCAGGCGACCCCATAAAAGGTTCGTAGGAGTAGGGATAGTAGGTTGTTTATCTCTAACATTACAAATATGGACTTGATTTAGAGCTTTCCATTATTCGTCATATTGTTTATATATATATATATAGAGAGAGAGAGAGAGAGGAAACATAGGAAACTATAGTGTTGATGTTTTCCCTCTCTTTGACAGCACACATCCAAAATGTCCATCCTGGGACTGAAAAAGAAGCAGCCAAAGACTTTCAAAGTCAAAGTTATCACCATGGACGCAGAGATGGAGTTCAGCTGTGAGGTTTGGGTGAAGGCTGAGACCTCAGCAGTATGTCATTGACAGGTCCAGACAATTTGTGCACATGTGCACCTCTATTGATATTTGGATTTGGCTTTTCTGCTTGAACACCTTCAATGGTCCTATACATATTTCATGGTTGTTTTAAGGTTCTGCACTATTCACAGGGCTTTTAAGAATTCTAAACTGTTGTTAATACTCATTTTGCACTCACAAAACACATGTACAGTCCCTCTGAAAATTGTTCTTGTCCATGTATTGTGGTAGATATGTGCACAACTATGTATGAATACTTTCTCAATTCTCACCAGTTTCTCTTCCGTCCATTAATTATCTCAGGTCAAGTGGAAAGGTAAAGACTTGTTTGATCTTGTTTGCCGCACTGTTGGATTGAGAGGACCTGGTTCTTTGGACTTAGATACACAGTGAAAGACACCTATGCTTGGCTGAAACCAGAAAAACGGGTGAGTGAATAAGTCATCCCGAGGAACCATCCTGACACTGCAAAATGCAAGATGCAAAATGTCAATTAAATGTCAATTAATGTCAATTAAAAGCATTTTAAATGCACACACTGAAGACTATCAGCCACTCCAAAATATTGTGTTGAAATATTAGTGTTAATTAGATTAAATATAGCATTTTGTTGTGAACTTGCTGTATTTTATCAGATGCAAACATTGAAACACATTATCAGACCCTGATCAGGTAACTATGTACATTTTTCTGTGTTGGCTGATTTCATCACAAGGGTTTGGACCAGGAGGTTCCCTAAGGACTCGCCTATAACGTTTCATTTTCTGGCCAAATTTTTCCCAGAGAAGGTAGAAGAAGAATTAGTCCAAGAAATTACGCAGCATCTCTTCTTCTTACAGGTAATTTAACGAATGCATTTCAAAAACCTTAGCCTGACCGTCTCAGCTTTGGTTGGATTTACATTGAATATTGTTTTCATTTCACTGACTTACATGTTCATTTGTGGTTTTAAATTCTTGTTTAGGTTAAAAAGCAGATATTAGATGAAGAGATATTCTGTTCCCCAGAAGCTTCTGTTCTGCTGGCATCATATGCTGTTCAAGCCAAGGTAAGAGACACATGTTCAATTGTCACAGTCATTTAAACTATTGGTGTACCTCAAGCTAAGTCCAGTGTTATCATTGAGCAGTTTTCTTTGTTTTGTTTGAGTGTTATTTGTGTGGTGACATCATCATTGATATACCATTTAACTCTATTTTTCTGTCTATTCTCCCCTTTGTTTCTTAATCTTAGTATGGGGATTATGACCCTAATTTTCACAAGCCGGGTTTCCTGGCACAAGATGAGCTTTTGCCAAAAAGAGTAAGTGTGTGTGTGTGTGTGTGTGTGTGTGTGTGTGTGTGTGTGTGTGTGTGTGTGTGTGTGTGTGTGTGTGTGTGTGTGTGTGTGTGTGTGTGTGTGTGTGTGTGTGTGTGTGTGTGCGCATGAGCATATGCCGTTTGTACAGGCAGTGTATATCTAATGATCCTGCGGCTCTATGTCCCAGGTTCTGATGCAGTACCAAATGACAGCAGACATGTGGGAGGAGAAGATCACCGCTTGGTATGCAGAGCACAGAGGCATCGCCAGGTATGACCGATCAAGGCTGTAAAGAGGAATCTACCCTGACAAAAAGGTGTAATGTGTAATTATCATGTTGCCCATCAGGGATGAGGCTGAGATGGAATACCTGAAGATTGCTCAGGACCTTGAGATGTACGGTGTCAGCTACTTTGCCATTACTGTGAGTGTCAAATTACTATGACCTCACTTTTACTTGTTAAAATGGAATGAAGCCTGAACTTCTGCTGTTTTGTGTTTGTGAATGAATTTAACAGCAAAATAAGAGGGACACTGACCTGTTACTGGGAGTGGATGCCCAAGGACTTCACATCTACAGCCCCAACAGCAAACTCAACCCTAACAAGTCGTTTCCTTGGAGCGGCATCCGCAACATCTCTTATAGTGAAAAAGAGGTAAACACATTAGAGGTCACGTCAAACCTGCTGGCATTCCTCTCCAAAACCATGCGTAGCATTAGCTGAAATACTGATAAAAGGTGGTAAGATTGTAAATCTAATGTTGCAGTTCACCATCAAGCCCCTTGACAAGAAGAAGGATGTTTTCAAGTTCTACTCTTCCCAACTCCGTGTCAACAAGCTGGTTTGTTTGCTTTATTTACTTGTTTAATAATTTGGCTTAAGGCTGAACGTGGTGTGAGTGATGTATGATGTTGCTACTTCGTGTTTCCGTTTTTAGATCCTGCAGTTGTGCATTGGTAACCATGATTTGTTTATGAGGAGGAGAAAAGTGGACTCCATAGAAGTCCAGCAGATGAAGGCACAAGCGAAAGAGGAGAAAGCGCGTAAAAAGGTCAGCTCTAAACGCTGAGAGGTGACAGGCGACTGTAGATTATTTATACACATGGAATGTGGAATTGACTACGAATGGACTGATTTGATTTTTTTTTGGCTTCCAACTAGATGGAGCGTCAAATCCTGGCAAGGGAAAAACAGATGAGGGAGGAAGCGGAACGCGCAAAAGAGGACATGGAACGGAGACTGTTCCAGCTACAGGATGAGGCTCGTCTGGCCAACGAGGCACTGGTCAGATTTTCACCCTCAACAGGAGCTGATTTTTCTTTCTCAATCACTATATTTTTTGACAACGATATTGTTTGCTGCCATTGTACAATTTCACTTCAGAAAACGATTTTAGAGCATTTGAATGTTTTAACAATTATATTGCTGAAATATTTCAGATATTTCATTGAAAATGTAAACTTGACTCAGAACACTTTTTGATGTCATGTGGTACATAACTAACAAAGCTTTTGTCTGTTGTGGCGATGACTTTCTCCAGTTGAGATCTGAGGAGACAGCAGACCTGCTGGCAGAGAAGGCCCAAATTGCTGAGGAGGAGGCCAAGCTGCTGGCCCACAAGGCTGCAGAAGCTGAGCAGGAGAGGCAGAGGTTAGAGGTCACCGCCATGAAGACCAAGGAGGAGAAACGGCTGATGGAACAGAAGATGCGAGAGGCAGAACAGCTGGCCGTCAAACTGGTGGAGCAGTCTGAGAGAAGGTGTTAAAATGTCTTGATCCCTTGTCTCACCTGACGCCTGTTTTCAATGGAGCGTTCAACTGTCACCTGCTCCCTTTGCATGAAGCGTTCATGTCGTTCCAGGTTGAAGGAGGCTGACCACCTGAAGCAGGACCTAACGAGGCGAAGGACGCTGAGCGGAGGGCCAAACAGAAGCTGTTGGAGATCACCAAAACAACATATCCTGTATGGGTTACGCTACGAATTATTTGCCTCTGTTTATTACTGTGTTCTGTTTTTGTAACAAGTAATGCTTCTGTTTATGAAGTATTTCATTTTAAAAAGCAGTCGAATGACTGATTGTGTGATTTGCTTAAATGTGCTCTTAACAATTTGTGTGTCAGCACATTGTCACTGAGGTTGAAATGTGTTTTCCCACTCATTTCGCGGGTTTGTCTTATTTCCAAGCTCATAGCAGCCTATTCCACCCCTCCCCCGCTCCTCCTGCTCTTCCTGAAGCAGCCGACTTTGCGTGTGAATCCACATCCACACGCCTGGACTTCAAGGACTCTGACATGAAAAGGTTGTCGATGGAGATCGAGCGAGAGAGGTGAGCTGCAGCTTCTACGACACCTGATGAACACTGATTCATCTTTGCTCTTTTAAGTTTCTTTGCATGTATTTAGTGCTCTTACTTCCTAGTTTATTTGTAATTTCTACTGTTTCCCTCTCCAGGCTGGAGTACATGGAGAAGAGCAAACACCTGCAGGACCAGCTGAAGGAGCTGAAGTCTGAGATCGAGTCTCTGAAGCTGGAGGAGCAGCAGCAACAGGCCGGCCTCTACAACCTCCACAGTGAGGCGAGGGGGATACGTCCAGGAGCCTGTTTACATCCCTCACAGCAATGTATGTATGAGAACACCTGTTTATCAGCTTTGTCCATTTTCTGTTTATCAGCTCATCCATTATACAGTCCCAGCTCTACCCGCTTTTGGTTCCAGTTAGTTTTCCATTACAGTTCAGGACCTCCTCAGTGTGCATGGTTGTCATAGCAACGCTTGCAAATCTATATGCCATGCTGTTGTTTTATACATAAACGGCAGTGGTGGCCCTCTTGTCTCCAAAACAGCAAGAGAAGAGAGCCAGAGATGCTGAAAACCTTTTTTGCACA
The DNA here is from genome assembly GCF_965212315.1 of Lampetra planeri. Classification (NCBI taxonomy): domain Eukaryota; kingdom Metazoa; phylum Chordata; class Hyperoartia; order Petromyzontiformes; family Petromyzontidae; genus Lampetra; species Lampetra planeri. The sequence continues at coordinate 18,788 of NW_027615441.1, read as the reverse complement.
CATCAGTCAGGTTGAGTTAGCATGAGACGAAGAATTAAGTACAGTCCAACTGTATCACTGCAGGTTTTTAAAAATGCCAGTTGATTCTGTGTTGGCTGGCACTCGTCAAATATTGGTATCGGCTCAGTTCGCTTGGAACTTCACCAGAGGGGTACCAAAAAGAGCACCTGGTACCGGGTTCTCTCACCAATGGGGCGTAGACCCAAGTACGGCTAGAACTGCAACATGCAACAGAAGCTTCAAGGTTTCCCGCTATGTGACTGAAACCTTTTCACCTTCAGCGGATTATAACAATTTAAATTAATATAGTCTTACTCTACTGGGAGGACGACAAAGGAGTATTGAACTGGTTAAGAGTTATAAAGAGTCCAAGGATGTGACATTGTAGAGAGTGTTCGTCACAGCATCCAAGGGCATGGAGGGATTTGTAGGCCAGGAGGAGGATTTTGTTGTTTGGTGCGTGACTTCTCCAGGAAGATGGATGAGGGTGGGGACGGTGAGCTAATGTTGCAGTGCTCAACGTGGGTGAGAAGCCTGGCAGCTGAGTTCCTGCACAGGTTGGCGTCTGTCCAGCTCTTTAGTCCGTATTCCGGTTGGGACTCCCATTGCAGTAATCAAGCAGGAAGGGTGATGGATGTCACAGCCACTGAATGTCACGCTGACAGCTGAGTCTGGAGATGTTTTCCACAAACGGGAGGTACAAACAGGACCGAGTGGTGGACTTGATTTGTGGCTGGAAAGAGAGGAATGACACATTGAGGTGTCACCAGGTGAACCCACCATCCAGAGCAGCACCGTCTGACTGGGATCACATTTCTCAAATTGTACACACACACTAATTTGTACTAGTTGTACACAGTGTTGCTCAGCACAGTGCTTATTTACATAAACGTCACTAGTACAATTGATTGTACATTTTAGTTTAGTTAGATTGGTTTGGAAGAAATAAATTAGAAGAAAAATATGAGGAGTGATGTGGCTCTGGAGCACTGTACACTTTTACAGAAGTTCAGAGAATCTGTTGTCCCATAGGGCACATTCACAGAAACACTGACTGCTTCATAGATACGTCATCTTTTTGCAGTTGTTTTCTTGATGCCTTGTTTGTCACTGGCTGTGCAAAACGGAAAATGGCCAAGACCAAGATAGATACAAATATAAGGTCAACACAACAAATTAAGAATGTGCATTGGCACAGCACATCCTGTCATGTCATTGGAATGAATGAATGAATGGTACACAGATTCACTCTGTTGTATGTTGTCAGTGTTTAAGATATCTCATACTACCATAAGTTATTGAAAAATGTATAGCAAATGCTTCTCAGTGTCCTGAACTTTTTGCTCAATTTACTTGTGTTTTGCAGCGAAACTCTGCATACATGTCTCAGATGGCATACTTTGAAGAGGTGTGATCCAAGAGCTGCAAGATGAGAGGAGCTCACTGCATTATAGGACATCCTGAAATCTGACGTTGATGTTGATGGTCTGAAACACACACACACACGGAGCATCTGCTACCACCACCACCCTCCACATCCCTTTTTCTATCACAGACATGCTGATTCAGAAGATGGACATGGATATCAAGAATGGCTTTGAGATTATTCTGTGTGTTTTTTGTTTTTTTAAGGGAATCTTTTATCAAAACGGTCAGAAATATTGTGTAATGACGAGTTATAGATGAATGCTCTAGCACTATTCTGGGACAGGAATGAAACATGTCATTTGGTCAATTATCTTTTTCAGGGACAACTATTGTAAATATGATGCCATCTGCTGGCCAAAACCAGCAGATGGCATCCCAACTTTTCTTTGGTCGGACACCATTTAACCCTTTCACAAAGTTATGATGCCTGCACTCAAAGGCAAAAGAAAAAATGCCAATAGCTCTTGTCCAGACACTGGTAGTGTGGGAAAAGTAACTTCTAAAAACTCACAGAAAATGACATGAGATGTTACGAGCAGACGTGTGCAGGTACTGTGGATATTTGACGCTAAAATGTTGCCTTGATTTCATTTTTCTTGCTGTTTTTGTTACCCTGGTTCTTGAACAGCATTGCTGCCTTCATTGTTTCTTGTGCCTAGTTAATAGTAAATGCAGTATTTGGTTCCAAGTTTGAAATTCTGCCATTTCAAGTTATTTCAAGTATATTTTGTATTGTGACCAGTTGATGTGCCTTAAAGTTTTTGTTTTTTACCATTTTTTACCATGTGCTCATTTGTTACGTGTTGGATTCTTGACCCACCCTGACGGATCGACTCAAAGCAGATGGTTTCCCCTCTCGGTTTATGCACCTCTCAGGTTAGTGGAGACAATCATTGCCGGTAGAATTGTTTTCATTCTTGGAAAAGCAGTTTGATATTCATGTTCAGCCTTTTGTGAGCAAGCTGTTTACCATTTAACTTGTGTGAGAAATTAAATACGCAATAAAGACTTTTGCCGGCAGCAGGTGCACCGCCACACATCCAGCATGTTTGTCCCGTCTGGATCAGCTGACTCCTTCATGAACTATGACTGTGGTTCTAAGTCAGTTCTACCAGTTCTCGTTAAACTGAGGTCACTTGTCCAAGATGAAATGTGTGCTCTCTTGGAAACATGTCTTTATTCATATTTATTTTGCCTTAAATTCCTCAGTAACAATCTACAAACTTGTACATTTCATGTTTTATTTTAATGCTGTTTGTTCTGTTGAATATTAAAACTTCATTTTCACTTCGAACAAATATTGCAAAAAAAAGGACTCAGCAGACAGCGTTTTGTCAACAAATTGTAACCGAAAGTTATTTCGTTACAACCGTAATTGTACAATAACCTTTCTGTGCTATACAACTCTTTGAAGTGATGATAGGAGTCTTTGTCGTCATTTCTGATCATTTTTCTGTTGGCATCATTTAAAGTGCATTAACTTGCAGCTTTATGGCCATTTAATTAATGTAATTCAGACGGTTTTGTGGTTTGTTTGAGATGAGGTGTTCAATGCACTTCAGTGTGTTAGTGTTTTTTGTTTTTGTTTTTTTTCCTAAATCACGCAGTCTGTACCTTTGGTACATGTCTGTGTGCTTCAGACATTTGTAACCAAATAATACAGGTGCTTGAAATCAACAGTACCAACAGAAATCCATTCCACCATCAGTGTTTGTGTTTCTCCTTCACAACATAATTGAGATTATTGATTGAGGCGTGTGGAATGTGCTGTTCCCTCTGTAAAGTTCACGTGCAGGAGTCAGGAACACGGTGGATTTGAATCTCTCACAGATGGTCATTAGGTAACATTCTCTCTCCTCTCTCAATTCTCTTTTAACCCTGTTCAAACAAACTTCCGACCTCTCACCCCCATCCTTCCCACATCAGCTCTCCCGCCACAGCTCTTCAGATCTGTCCTCCCCTCCTTCATCCATCCTCTCCTCAGGAACAAATCAAGTTCTCTGCTCTCCCATATATTCATGACAGCAAATATTTCGCATATTTAAGTCCAAACTCAAAACCCTCCTGTTCAAACAATATTTCTTAACGTAATTCATCAATTGTGTGTTCAGCTGTTCATTGTGTCTGTCTGCTTTTATTGTTTTAATCTCTTTGTACAGTGTCCTTGGATGTCCAGAAAGGCGCTTTTAAATAAAATGTATTATTATTTCCATAGATCAATGTGAATATGAACAATATTCCCAGTAAACCACCAGAGGAGGTTCTTCAGGAGTGTGTGGATGTTGCAGGGTAATACGCCCTCTAGTGGCCCAAATGGAAAGCCTGTCCATGTGCCACCCAGGCCACAACCTTGGCCCTATTTTTTAGAAGACAGCACATCTCTGTAGTTTCTCGAGTTTAATGGCAAATTAAAAGCATGTACTCCACAGTCTATGTGGAAATCATGAATACGGCCCATGAATGAAAAAAAAATTCTTGCTAGGTGTAGTCAGACTACTGGACTAGTTGGAGTTAGCCTGAAGAGGTGTCACCACTCATCCCAGAGGCTTCTTCAGCTCTTAGTCCAGCAAGTGATGGCGACTGTGATAAACTTCACACAGCATACACCATAGGAAATAAAAACGTGTCGGCCTGAACAAAGAACAAAACTGCGATGACCTTGGCCCGAGGCAAAATGCAACTTTACTCATTACAGCATGGCTTTAATGGCGTTTTTTTTACCCAAATGAATCATCTCCGTGGTGACATTGGAGCAAGTGGATTTGTAAGAACTAACTAGTGAAGAAAAAGGCTGGACGAGGTACAGGTGTCTCCTCCCAAGCAGCCATCAGTGTCATGTCCACCCAGCTGGAGGAACATCAGATTTGAGAGAATGAGTCATTCAGAGAGTTCATTTTGCCTGAAGATGGGTTCACTATCTTTTTAACTCTGACTGCTTCTTCCATCTGCCCCAGCCGCGATCCGTCTTAAGGCATTTGGCATGAAGATTAGAGTAATAGAAGAAGGGAGAGGTGCATTTACAGACTGTGAATTGCTTTCATGGGCTGTGGTGATACAGAGGAGTGAAATCATGTCCTGCACTGAGAGAACAGTCCTTTGAAGGGATGCCTGTGAAGGCATTTAAGTGACTGAAATAATTGCATACCGATCTTGGCTCAGCAAAAGTAAAGAAAAAAAAAAAAAAAAAGCAAACCCCATTCTTTCAATGAGTGTGAGGCATGTGGAGGAGGTTGACAACCTCTGAACACTTCAAGCAGTTTAAATATGTTTTCTCTCACATGACGGCACACATTCACTGTTTTTTTTTCCCTCTCCTGCAGATCTGTATCTTGGGAAGAAGCCAAGTTAAACACAGGTACACTGGGGGATCTGTATTGCTCCTCCTGAGATATTGATTCTTTCATGGCGAATCTGCCCCACTGCAGGTGAAAGTGTGCTGCTCCTCCACTCGCTATCACTCAGGTGAACTTGAAGAGTAATGAAGGAATACCGGAGAACGAGAGAGAGCAAAGCAGCTCGATGTGACCTATGACCTACTCCTAAAGCATCTGTTGTTAAGGAAAAATACAAGTGAAGGGATGTAATTGACTGAGGATGTTTTAAGGTATCAAATCAATATTTTTTTTTGTTTTGTGTTTAGTGTATTTATTTTCAGTAGGTCCTGTTCTCAGCAATGAAAAAGAAAAACATCTCAACACATTAAGAAAATGTTCAACAATATTGCCAGTAATACTGATTTTAATGGTAAAACTGATATTTTTTTAGGCAAAGACATTCAGATGAAAAACTATTTGTACAGCACCTTTCATACACACATGCAACTCCAAAGTGCTTTACAATAAAATGATTGTAACATTAGAATAAGATATGATTAGAAGACATTAAAACAGTATTAAAAAGGTGCAGGCATAAGCTAGTTAAAAGTGAACAAATGTATGATTTACGCTTTGTGTTAAAAACATTTGAAGAGCTGTAAATAAAGCATTTTTGTGAAATGATCTTTTTCGCCTTCAATCATGGGTGCCCGTTATGTTTAGGGTTTTTCATCCGCTGGTGAGATGGGTGTAGATGGATGCAGAAAACATGTTTCAGCTTTACGTTGTCAGACCTTGTTTTTGAGGGTGGTGCCTGGAAGTTGTCCTAACATTGGTTCTCTTTTCTCTGTCTGGAGAATGGTCCCTACTGGATCTTCCGCGGATGAAACTGTGCATGTCTCTGCTGCACCGTGATGTTGCAGTGTCTTTCCCCCATTTATTTTGTTGCTCAGCAGCAACAGGCCTTGAACTGAACATGACTGCCCCTCTGGACCAGTACACTCGAGCAGAATTTCACAGACAGTGAGTAGCATTTCACAAAGTCATGGTGTGAAGCAACAACAAAGATTCATGGCACATTTCTATTCATGTTTGCAAAAGCTTGTGTGTGTGCACGCCTGTCGTTCACAGTGAGCTCCACACCACGCGTCAGTCCTAGATTGATTTTTCTGCTCTGTCTGCCATCAGATGACTGCACAGAGACATTTTTCAATATATATATTGCTTGTTACATTTCTGTGTGAGAGTGTGCAGTATTTGATTCAGTCTCAGGTGAACTGAGTGAGATACAGAAACCACTACTACATCTTTTCTGTGTTTATCTTTTCCATTTGACTTCCCCGTAGAGAGAATAATAAAGGGGTGCTTTTATTGTGGTTAGATGGAGCGTTGTAGATGCATTTTGGTGCAACTTGCAGAGAGAGCTGCTTCTTTTGCTGATAAACTTTGCCAATGAGATGCAAATCCATGCAGCACTCAAGAGGGAAAAGAGGCAACAGAACTGGGCTACCGCACACACACACACACACACACACACACTAAGATGCTTCAAACATGCATGAATTTGCTGAGATACGGCACACTAAAAATGTCTTTCTTCTTCATCAGCCACTTGGTGCTTCACACACCCGCCAGTGTCACCTGCTGAATGCGGAGCCTTCTGATTCGCTGCCCAAACCGAATCAAGTCAGTTACCGTCACTAACTGCTTTCATCAGGCAATGGCGATATTCTCAAACGTTATATGCACATTTTATTTGGAAAAGGTATAACTGACATCCCACGTTTTATGTGAGTCCGAGAAACGGACAGCAACCCACTCCAGCTTCCCCCAGTAGATCCCAAGGCGTTGTCAGGGTCAGTTTACTGGGTCTCCTACCAGCCCGACCGACCCAGAACACCCCTCCGCAGTAAGCTGATTCCTTTCCACATAAAAGAAAAGCAGCTCTGCTTTGAGCTTCTTGCGAATGTCTGAGCTCCTCACCTCATCTCTAAGGCTTTGACCAGCAAAGAGACATAAATCACTGCAGTGACTTAGCCGAGACTTGGGACCAATCATAGCTCACCATTGCTCATGATATAGGTAGTCAGGAAGTAGGTCAGTCATTACCGTTTCATGTGACCGCACCAAACGTAAAAGAATGTGTGACTATATGAATGTGAACGTGCAGCCACTCGTTATTTTTAGTCGGTTTGCAGCTGCAGGTGAGTTTGGTACAACGGCAGGTTGTTAGAGTGCTGAAACTGAAGACACGTTTCTGTGGAAACCCATCATGCATATGTACGATGTCTGCATTGATTTTGTGCTTGTGTGCTGAGGATGTCAGCTCTGTGTTTACTTATTGCACTTGACAGCATTTAACCTGTGTTGTCAAGTTAGTAGGCGGTCGGCCAATAGGGCATCATCTTCCCAAAATAGCATACGTTATCATTATCATTCCGTCATTGTGAAATGCGTTCGTACATACAGACTTTTCAGAGAGGGTGTCCTGTCTTCTGCGTCTGAACGACATCGTCCACTCAGCACCAGGAAGTGCGGCATCGCTATGACCTATGCCAATGCCAGTATAATGTCAGTCACCGTGAGAGAAATACATTTGGTGTTAGTAATCAAGGGACATTGGCAACTATTCAATTCAATTTCGTTTGTGTCGCCCAACATCACAAATTACAACTGTCTGGATGGACTTTACAATCATACTACACCCTTTGTCCGAGACTCAGTCAGGGAGAGGAAAAACTGACATGAAAATGTTTTAACAGGGGGCAGAAACCTCAGGAAGAGTCATTGGGCTGGACAGACCAGCAATGGTGTGCTGCATGTACAGACAATGAAAATACCAAGAAGTCCAACAGTGCTTGTCTGCCCTTGTCTGTCCAACGATCCATGGCAGCAGGAGAAACACAGGCGATGAGGAAGCACCTCCACTGTGATGGCAGCAGGAGGAGTTCCTGGAGGCAGATCCAAGGTCAGCAGGTCCACTAATAGGAGGAACCCTGTGAAAGTAATTTCCACAACAAACCCTGGACTAGAAAGCACCTGACCTCTGGAGGAGGAGTTAAGAACTTGCGGAAAATGACATTAAAGACATGAGCCAGTGAGAGAAAACTGCATCATGGGAGTTCCTCCAGCAGTCTAGGCTTATAACAGGGCTGGTTCGCAATGACCCAGAGCCCTCAGTCAGTAGTCCCTGAAGAGCCTTTATTCAGCTCTCTGTGGTTAATTGTTGAGACAGATACAGCACTGAATGTTACAGTGGTAGCATGGAACATTAAGAAACATACGGAGGATACAGTCAGGGTACAGAACGTCCCCACACAGGTGGACCACGGCCACGACAGGATTGCAGTACGTAAACATGCCAGTGTCAGAAATGAGCAAATCTTGTATGGATGAAAAGTTTACATTTGACTTGACTTGACAACACCCCCCCCCCACCCCAAACACTCATGTCCACTGATCAGACCTCCGTGTTTGGAGCTGGAGATCACACTGCATCGCTGGACCTGGAGAAGGTGACACAAGTGTCAAATTAGATATTGAGCTAAGGTGGAGGTGCATGTGAGCTTAGGGGTGCTTGTTCTTTTTTTTCTGATCAATTTATCTAAAATCTGTCGTGCACTGCAGGTCATTCTCAGATTAAAAAAAAAAGTCTCTTAGGGTGAATGACTAATGTGAATAAAATATAGAATAGAAAGATATATGGATATAATATATATATATGAATATAGAATAGATAGGTATATAGATAACATTTCATTTGTTGTGTATTTCAATTGGCACAAACCACTGTGGTGATGGGAGTGGTGATGGCAGCTGTGAGAGGATGGATGGATGGGTGTGAAGAGAGGATGGATGGATGAAGGGATGAGGAAGGACAGAGGTGAAGATGAGAATGGATTAACAAGGTCAGAGTGACATGTGATCTGAGCTGGCAGAGGTGTTCCACGCAGATTGAATTACAATTAACAACAGTGGATCTGCACCCAGAGGACTTAAATCACAGGACACAAGTCATTACGCGACATTCAGATCAACTGAATGAGCTTTTGAGTGGAAACCTCACAGACCTTGACTACGGTACATCATGCTATAAAACCATAAAAGATTTTTTGTATGATGTGTTTATGGTTCTGTCTTCACTCACGGGTGCATATGAGAATCTGTCTCCTCCTGCAGTGTTTGATGACCAACCCCGACCTGCCTCCTTCCAGTTCAGTCACTCGGTGTGTCGTATATGGACCAGAGTGGGTAAACAGCAGAGTTATATGAAAGCCCATTGACAGACAGAAAAGTGCTTTGGGTGTCAGCATAAGACACGAGAAAATGGACGTGATGGAACGGACATGAAGGGACGATTGAATTGACTTTAACTGACTCGTTGGATTCAGACATTGGGAGATACTGATGTGAATAAATATGTGCAGACGTACAAAGTCCTTGGAGTTGTTGAAAACAAACTGACCAGCCTAGTGCTGCTTGCCTCAAGGGTGTGTGTGTGTGTGTGTGTGTGTGTTTTGCCTGCAACACCTAAATCCTCAGGAGTTTTCGCAGCTTCTTCTTTTTTTTCTGTATACACCTCTAGATATTAATAATACGATGTGTGTGTGTGTGTGTGTGTGTATGTGTGTTTTAACAAGCTCAAACCTCACTTTACTAATATGGTCTCTATTTCTTTGTTTCTTTTCATATCTTTTTCTCTATCTCTCTCTCTCACACACACACACACACACACACACACACACACACACACACACATGCACACACGCACACACAGCCTGCTCTCGTACGCCAGCGGTTCCCCTCTGTTTTGGCCTACTTCCTCACTGATCACGTGAGCAGCCTGCAGTGATGGTGATTAAGTGGGGGGAACCAGAGGTCCATCAATGCTGGAGGGCTCTACAGGTCCCAGGATGCTGAGGGGCACCTCTCTGTTTTCCTTGCCCCCTTGGGAATCCTCCTGTCAGTAATTAGCGAACATCGCCTCTGGTTTGTGTGTGTGTGTGTATTTTGTTTCCACAGAATGTTTTCTGATCAGACGTTCTCTGTGTTCAGCTGAAAACCGCCAGTACTCATTTGTCTGTTAAATACATTAAATCTGCTGACAAGACACACTGTGCAGTCATATTTGTGTTGTAGTTCCACGTTTCTCTTTCCTTTTACGCAGAATCTGTTCATTTGTTTGTTTGTTTGTAACATTTAGCTCTTGTGTATACAGAGACAAGTCTCATTTACATTGCTGACAAGCAGAACGGTGAATAAATGATGTTGTATGTTGTATAACGTCTGTTCTGTCAGCATCACATCACGATTTTGTGATGTATGAACTGTCTAACCACCTTCTTCACAAACTTACAACTATAACCGTGTAATAGATGCTACAAAGCTCAATTCACAATTGACCTACTGGAAGATTTCCTGTTTTCACCAAGTGAAGTTATTTCCATGTATCACGCAGCCACGAATAAAAGAACAAGAGATGACTGAGACGATTGTCACATAGACAAAGGTGGGTACAAATATGACAAGTGGGGGTCTGAAAACACACACAGACGAACACACTGTGGCACCAGCTCAATGTTGCACTCATAGTCACTGCCAGAGAGCCGGAGGAAGAAAAACAAGCGAAAAAATTCCTTCTCACTTTGAGTGTGATTATAATTCAGAGAGTAGCTGCACATAAACGACACTCTCACAGCTGCCTTTAAGTCTGTCTTCAAAGATTTTAAATGTCTCCATGCATCTGATTTTGGCACTGAAGGCACGGCTGTGATCTGACATTGCAATATCCCAGGGAAAAGTCAGAGTACCTCTCTCCTCCCACAACTGCTGCTTAAATGCCTCTGACCTTAGCTTTACCAGTGGATCTGCCCGCTGGAGCGTTCACTGAGGCTGTCTGCTGGAGGAGCTGGGAATGCCAACAAAGGCATAAACATGTTTGATTGTCTTTTCCTGGCTAAAGCTATGTGATTGTATGTTTGTGCTGGATTCAAATAGAAACTCATGGTATCGCACCAAATCTTTATTTTCCAATGCCATTTTTTTTTTCAAGAATTAAAAAAACATGCTTTTTAATATTTTGTTCCAAAAATATCCCAATAACAGACAAAATTTACTTTGGAGTCAACACTATGCATGATTTGAGTGGCTAGACATATTTCCGGAAAGGGGCTAATGGATCAATGACATCAGCATGAAGTCATTGTTTATTGTCTGATGTAGTTTGTCATACTTTTGGATCAGCACCAACCATTGCCGTTCATTTGCCTCATATTCATGTTTGTTTTGTTCTTCATCAAGGTTGATGACGGCCGGTGTGAGTACGATGGTGCACACACAAGATGTGACATCTTCTTTACATGAGAAAACTGTTGTGAATTGGTGAAAAATAAAAGTCAAATCTGCCTTGACTTGACTTGACAGAATGCAGACATTCAACCTAAAAAATGGGTTCATTTGTTTTTAGTTGTACGAATTGCCAGGGCCATGACACTCGAGGTATTATATGTCTATACTATGAGGTAATATAGTGAGAGGCGTACGGGTACTTTCACTGCTCTGCAGTTAGCTGTCATGTTAACGTGGAGCTCCATATTAAATACGCCCTTGATTCTTTCGTCCTTTGCTGTTGTGGTCCTGAATCACATTACGCACACACATACACACAGCGCTGCATGCGCATGAGCAACACACACATTAACCGCGCCTCATTTTGTTTTTCCAGATATTTATTGTCATTGCTATCTACAGACACATCATTAGCTGCTTCTGATCGCATTACAGTGCACAATTTCCTTTGTTGATGGAGCCAATACGCAGATGAATAAAGCGGAAATGAAACCTTCATTGTTTGCATTCAGGACACCAGCCATGTCAGCCATGAGCGCAGTCTTCCTCACAGCATGATGCTCCTGTAAGACCGAATGTTTGATAACCCCCCACCTCCACCCCCCCTCCATTCAAACCGGAGCAGTCTTTCACTTGCCATTGTCTCACATGAAAAGAGCGAGCAAATATTAAAAAGCTAAAAGATGGAACATTCAGCAAGAGGAAGTGAATCTCCACAGAGATCTGTGTGACACGAACTATCCTGTAATTGTTGCACACAAATCTTTTCTCCCACACGTCTTTGATCGTACTGTTGCACAATCAATAGTGAGTGAACAGATACTGTCTGAGCAGTGACGGGAAAGTACACACACACACACACACACACATACACACACAGATATTTGCTGGAAATCGATCGGGACATTCCATACCAATGTTAACTGCAGTGAGTTTTGTTTGATTTCCATAAGATGAAATATATGAGAAAAAGGTTTCACTTTGACATGCAGAACACTCTCTGCTGTTTGTGTGATGCATGAGATTACATTGTCAGTTTTATTCTTCTCATCTGCTTGTTTCTCTTCCCGGCCAGCTCTCCAGGACAGTTGGACGTCTTTTTCTGTCTGACATCAAGGTGAGTGTGTCCCTGAACACACCACCACCCTCCTTAATTTGTCACTTTCTGTCACCAACAGCAGCAGGAAATTGAGCATCGATGCATCGATCAGTGCTCGATTGCGAACAAGTGCGAAACAAGAAGGTCCTTGTTGATATGTTTTTATACGAGTATGAATGACAGTCAGTGTGTGTCTGCTTGTCTCTTCAATGAGCATCTGTGTATGTTTACACGCAGCAGGGACGGAACATATATGTGTGTTTATGGGTGGTGAGCTATTGACAGATGGCGACATGCAGGAGATGGTTCAGTGTCAGGTTTACTGTATTTCACTATGATCATTTATCGAAGTAGACTTGCTGTTCAGACCTTATTATCGCTGAGATGAGACGCCAGCAATCGACGGGCGTTGTGTTTGGTAAAACAGAGACCAATAAAAGTGGTGTCATGAAGCAGACAGAGTTTATTACGGGGTATTAAACTAGCAACAGGTGAGACCTTTGCCCACTGCTCTCGCCCAAACAAGATCACACACTATGTTTTGTGGCTCGGTCGTGGCTCAATCAATATCCTGCTGAATGTGTTTGAGGTGTGTGAGGTCACACCTGCCTGATGCTGCTGCTCATTAGTATTAATGTATCACACAGTCTCAAAAAACCCTTTCATCGTCCCTTTCATCCACCATTCAGAGTCTGCATATACAGTATAAATCAAGCATGAGAAAACACTTGGTAAAAAAAAGGCCGTAGTGATCAGACTAGTTTTTCTTTAGCTGACCGTCAGACACATTTTAAGTTTTAAAGCATTCTCGAGAAAAGTCCAATAAAGATGAAGTTGTTTCCAGTGGTGATGAACCCACAGTGTCTCATCATCCAAATGTGCAGCTCCCTGCTGCCCCAGTCTTTCAGCCCCTTTTAGCTCATTGTTGTCAGCTGGTGACTTATTTTTAATAGGAAACACCTCCTGTCCAGGCTCAAACAACACACAGACAATTATCTCATTGGTGAACGTAATGAACAAGCGGGTGGATGAGCAGACAGATGTTCCCCAGATGTTCCTCAGGTTGAGTTGGTGGAGAGCAGTAGACAGAACAGTACAATGCAAATCTCTCTGTGTCTGCTAAGTGAAGGAATAATTTGTGTTTGCGCTGTGTCTTTTTAGCTTCTGCAGCCCTCAGGTGGCTAAAAATACACTGCTTTAAGATTTAGTAAATTGGAAGACACAAAACAGCAGACGTTATATTAACTATTTATGACTTTTTATTTATTATTAATACTGTCCTTCGAAATGTTTATTGACTTTGCATTTTGAGCGAAAAACTTTAGGTTTCCTTTACGTAACTGAAATCAGATCTGGCGGCTCTTGATGGAACTCTTTCTGTGTCAGCAAACCTTATTTCACATTCACAGTTTATATCTCTTTACTTTGGCCCTCTGGAAGTCCATTTTTCTCAGCGTATGCTATGTATCTACTCTGCACAGCCGCACAAGACTCCCAAACCATCAATCCCAGCTCCTGACAGCCCCAATGCTGTGGCAATGAAACGTGAACCTATGTTGTGACAAAGATGACCTCCTTTTCTGTATCTCTGGGGATCGTGCCAATGGGAGGTGAGGAGGGATGGTGGGGAGGAATCGGGGGAGATGCGAATGTGATGATAAAACTCGACAATCAGCTGGAAATGTAGGGCTGGTGGAGTGAGAGGTGAGGGGAAAGGAGTTTAATGAAATTTAAATTGCGACCACAGGCATGAGTTGGAGAGGGTTGCAGAGATGTGATAAAGAGGGAGCATGGTAGAAGCAGGGGGAATGGTTGGGGTGAGAGGTTGGCAGATCAGAGTGAGTGAGACAGGTTACAGCCGATGGGGGGGGGGGGGGGGGGGGGGGTGACAGTTCTATCATTTTGTCTGGTTTCAGCCTCCTTATGCCTTGGAGCAGCAGCTATTATTAATTTACTGTCCATGACGATGCACACCGCCCCTCCATGGTCATCTTCCTGTGCCTCTGGTATAGCACTCCTTCCCATGGGTCCAGCAGACACTGTCCGAGACACAGAGCATTACTCACAAAGGACTGTAGGGTGCTGTCACACAACAGTTTCTACTTCACTCTGCAGTGCTCCTACATTGGAAACCGAATAACACCGAGATGAGGAGGCTGTCCCACGGATCCCGGCGATGGGGGGCGAATGAGGGGAGCAATGGCAGAATGAGTATGTGTGTCATATCTCTGACTATAGGAAGAGGCATTATGGTCCTTTGGTCAGATTGTAAGGTTAGGAACAAAAAGTAGTATTATTTAACTGTATTATTCACCAGAGTTGGTACTGTTCTGTAGAAGGGCTTGTGAGGAGGGTGAGCAGGCACCTCTGATGGGTGTTGTGCCTGCTGAAGAGTCTGAGTAGGAGTAAGAAGAAGCTAACAATCCCTCTCAATAGCCTCAGTACAGAGATCGCACTGAGGTGAAGATGGGAAGTTGTGGCAGAATCACGGCTGCATCCCAGAGACCTGCTGGAGCTTACAGTGCCCTGGGAGGAGTGGATGGAGGAGAAAGAAAGAAAGGAAGAGGGAGAAATACACTGAGATGGTGAAGTGCTGCAGACGGGGGTGGAGTGCACTGTGTTTGCCCATTGAATTGTGGGGAGGAGCTTTGCGAGAAGACCAATGTGCAAGGCCCACAGCCTCCTGGGCATCACACGGGCACGCAAGAAGAACACCATCATCGTCATCATCATAATACTTCATCGTAGACTCTCATTCAGTCTGTCCAATAAATAAAGTACGAGAGCTACAAAGAGATAATATGTTGCCATGGCAATTACAGCGACATCCTGATGGCAAAACATCAAACAAAGCTTATTTCCCTCTGAAATTATTTTGCATTCTGATTAAGTTCTCAAAAGTTTAGGTGATGTGTTGGACACACACACACACACACAGTCACAGTAACAATAGGACATTTCTATATCTATTTCTTTGCTCGTCCTCCTGTGGTTGACTTTAACTGTCTGTTCATTTCCATCGTCACTCTTTCTCCTTACCTTACCCGTTTCTCTATTCTCACCTCACCGTCTTCTCTCTCTGACCTCTCTTTCACCTATCTGCATTAAAAACAACTTCCATCCCCCCCTTCTCCTTCACCTCAAGTTCCTATCCTCCCCTTCATCCTCGTGCCCAGTAATGTTTCATTTACTTTAATCTAATTCGATGTTATTTAATTTAGAGAGCCGTGACTTGTGATGGCTCAGCAGGGATTCCAAGGGTGTAGCTGCACAATTGTGTGTGTGTGCGTGTGTGTGCGTGTGTGTGTGTGTGTGTGTGTGTGTGTCTGTGTGTCTGTGTGTGTGTGTGTGTGTGTATGTGTGCGTACAGATGTGCCTTTGGCAATGCAGGAATGTTTGAGTTTTGGTCTCACAGAAAACAAACTAGCTGCAGTCATGCCAAGATGGTCATCACTTATTTACACGGCTGAGTCCGAATAGGGAGACAGTAAAGAGGAGCTGGAATGAAAGGATGATGAGGGTTAATGCTCAAACGAGACAATGGGCAAGAAATTAGGGTGTAGCATGAGGAATAAATGAGAAAAGGAAGGACAAGGAGGTATGACCTTGACGGACCAGATAAACAGGCATACTGTCAATTGTAAGACTTCATGCATTATTGGCAAGGGAATTAATTGCTGCAGGGCAATGATCTCCACTTGTAATAATCTCCAGACTATATTAACATGCTGCTTCAGACGCTGGCAGTGCAGACAAAAGCATATTCACCCATTTAAATTCAACCCAAAGGACCTACTCCAAGCTGCAGACGATAGATCTGAAAGTCTGTGATGAATTGCGCATCAGTGTCTGTGATGTGTATCTGCAAAACTAATATGCCTCAAGCACAGAACCTGTGGATTCAGTCACGTAAGAGTCGAAAGTAAATACAGATACACACAGAACACATACATCTTGCAAAGATGAAAAGTGGATTTGGCAAAATTAGGAGATTTTGTTCAGTGCTAAATTGCAAATGAAAGTGTAAAATTGCCTAAAGTAAACAAGGGAAAATGAATGATTAATGATAACGGGGAAAATGAGTTTTTGTCCTTCCAGGTATATTTATTTGTCAATTCCAGTCAATCTGATTCTTGTTCTTGTTAAGTTGTAAATCATGACAATTTCAACTCGGATGAGTCTGTAATCATGTTACTTCTGTTGCTCAGACTTTCTCAGTGCTGCACTGACACTCCCAGCAGATTGACCACACCATTAAAAGTAATGGAATCATGGTTTCATGAAACATTTTTGCGTGTACACTGTACATTTCTTTTTTTTTGTCTGATTGTTGATAATTAGTGATGTGAGTATTGTGTCCTGTTGGAAAGCAACAGTTTATGCTTACTTGCTTGAAGCTGCAACAACTTGGCTAGGCTTCATTTGGTTTGATATCTTAATTGGCCTCCATTTGTTCACAGCGAGATGCAACCAATCTTTTGTGGAAGCTTTGCTAGTGACGGTACTGCTCAACTAGCCCTTCAAGCCCCCTCTTGGAAGAAAGTCCAGAGTGGCCTTGGAGGTCTGGGGAGCCAGATGAAATTCTTTGTCCTAGCCTTTGACAGTGTCTTTAACCAGTACAAGAAATACTCCTCTTTTGCATTCAGTCTGGGCAACACGGTGGTGCAGTTAGAAGGAAGATCCCAGGTTCGCTTCTCTGTGTGTGGAGCATGCTCTCCCTGTTTCTGCCTGGGTTCTCTCCAGGTGCTCACCCCCAAAGGCATACTAAGGATAATTGGTCTCTTTAAATTGGTGTGTAATTGGTGTCCAATTTAGAGTGACCAAGGTGTGTGAGAAAGGTGCCAGAAAGCAGTTAAGTTCCTGGAGTTCCACTCAACGTACTTTCTTGAGTGGAAGAAGAATGACAGCCTCCACCTTGTCCTTGGCCTAAGAGGGCTAAATGTACCTGAAGGTCTTGAAATTTTACATGCTCGGCAATGCAAAGGTTCAGCACACTGATTTCAAGGGAATATCTTAGTCAATTGGTTTCCAGTGGCATGTTCTCATGTGTCCATTGTGCCACACAACAGTGGTCCTCACGGATGTTTGTGGGAACAGTTTTCAATAAATTGCAAAACCATGTTGCAACCCTGAGTGCAGGTCATTTATTGCAAGTAGATAGATAGAAGAAGCCCACTTTTGCAGTTTTTAGACCTGAGATTTGTTGGTGAACTGAATCAGACATGTTCTGAGTGCTGAAAAGGGATGGGATAAGATGGATATAAGGAAAAACATGTCACTGACAGTTTATCCACACACAGTATGAACATGTTAATCAACATGAAACAGGGTTTCATGACAAAATTGATGGATTAATTCAAAAACCTTGTCAATTATTTGTTTTCATAAGACACCTTAGAATAAAAGAATAAAAAGTACTAAGTACAGTCGGTAATCATATGCTATTCTGCATTAGGATCATCAGGATTATGTTACGCCCTTAAGGAGTCCCTGGCCCAAAAAAGTTTGAGAATGCCTGTAATACACCCTTCATCTATGGACTCTCAATTGCATTAAGAAAACTGAAATTCAATTTAGAAAAATGAAGATTTAATTTATGGATTAAACTCCCACTGAACAACAATATTATGTGAAGAAGAGTGTACTGATGAGGATTACTGTAATGTATTTATCTGTACATTCTGCAAATGAGCACCCTCCCCCAACCTCCTTAAAATACAGAAAATGGAAGAAAGAGCTTTAAAGGAGAATATTCACACATGTATGATGAAGGATATTTAAAGAAAGGACCTCCAACATAGCAGAGGAGGCAGAGCAGTGTTGCAACACAGCACCCTTCAACCCTGTGTGAAGAATATTCTTCCTCAGACAGTGAAAGGTCCCATAAAAAGAATATGTGCAGTCTTCTGAATAGAAATAGTGGCATTTCTCAGGTATTAATGTCACCCCTGTGAAAGAGCACTAAACCCCAGGCTGAGGCAGACGAGCATGGAGGGGATCTTCATTCTCCTGGGTAGTAAATAAAGTTTAGATAGTGTGATGTGATGGGTTGTGAAAAGCTTCTCACAATACTTCATAGAGAGCAGTTTGATCTCAGACCACTGATCCAGTTATTTCAGTTTAGTATTGCTGCTCTCGTATTGCTATGGGCTTCTGCCATAAGTCAATCTGGTTCAGATATTCACCTTTACAACATGAATTTCTACTGAAAATACAATAATATCAAATATAATAATAACAATAACAATATTCAGAGACAGTTAAACAGAAAAAAAACTTGTGGTGCTCATATGTGGCTTTTGGGTATCAGTTCGGAATCAGATTTTCGTTCTAACCAGATTGGAGGAAACCTGCTGTGGCTGCTGAACTGAGGGATGATGGACTGGCAGTTGTCTGTCTCAGGAGAGAAAATAGCCTCGAACAGCTTAAACCCACCAAGGTGTGAGATTTATCCATGCAGCGTGTGTGGGCGTTGGTGTGCATGCCTGTTCGGGCTCAGCTGATATGGAATTTCTAAGGGCTGATTTTGATGTTTTGTTTTTTACAGCTGAGATATATATATATATATATATATATACACACACACACACACACACATA
>NW_027615440.1:0-42985 GCF_965212315.1 Lampetra planeri | reverse complement strand
GAACACTAGCAAGACCAAGGAGGTCATTGTGGACTTCAGAAGAGGCAGGAGGATGGAACACACTCCTCTCCTCATTCATGGGGAAGGGCTAGAGTGGGTGGATGACATCAAGTTCCTGGGCATCCACATTACATCTGACCTCACTTGGTCGACGCACACATCCCACCTAGTGAAGAAGGCCCAACAAAGGCTCTTCTTCCTCAGGAAACTCAAAAGGACTGGACTCTCCCCTCAGCTTCTTTTGAACTTCTACAGGGCCACAACAGAGACCATCCTCTGTCAGAGTGCCACGGTGTTGTACGGGAGCTGCACTGCACAAGACAGCAAAGATCTAGCACGGGTGGTCAAGACAGCGCAGGGGATTGTGGGAAGTCCTCTCCCACAGTTGGACTCACTGTACGACAGCCGGGTTCACAGGAGGGCCGGCCGTATAGCCGCAGACCCCAACCACCCAGGACATGAACTGTTTGTGCCTCTCCCCTCTGTCTATGCCGGGAACTGCAATCCTAATTTCGTCGTGCCTAGCACAAAGACTTTCTGATTCTGATTCTGATCCTGATATAGTATGAATTACGTAGACTTATCAGAGAGAAACCGGAGTCTAATCTCTTTGATGTACAGGAAGGGCTATTATGTGGGCTCTGGAAGACTGTCTACGCAGCACTAACGTAGCGAGAAACAGAGATCTAGCAAGCAGCAGCCCATCAGAAGTCTCGGATAAGGTAAATGCGACCAGTAATTTACCGACGGAATTCTCAGTGACTCTGCAAGAGGTGGTTTAAATAATTACTCAACAGGGCAAGGCTATCGGTCAACTAACAAATGCAGTCCGTGAACTGACAGTGCAAAATTGCAGTTCCCAGGGTAAAAGAGCAGGTAGAACCAAAGCCCAGCCCAGGTATACTGATGATGGTCAGCCGATCTTTCTACAGTGTGAAGGGGTCGGGCACAGGGGTAGACAATGCACTACACCTTGTAAGCCAGGAAATCAGCCTACTACTACTACTCCTGCGGTAAAGGGAAACAGACATTCACCATTGCTATGAGCCGGGCAATGCGAGGCAAGGCACAAGGCTCACAGAACACACTAACCAAAGAGCTTTTTCTGGAATGTGCTGTCGGCGAGTGCTCTGAGGTCGACGTCCAGATCGGCGGTGTCCCCCTTAAATGCTTACTAGACTCTGGAAGTAATGTAAGCACTTTGACAGAAAGCTTTTTCAGAGATCACCTCCATGGAGAGGATGAAGATTTGTACTGCACAGCAAAATGGCTTAAACAGCAGCCAACAAGTTACCACTACCCTACTTAGGCTATGTGGAGCTTGACATGCAAATAATGGGACCCGCCATCCCGAGATGTGGTTTCCTTATAACCGAAGAGGACAACACTGTGGAGGCAGATTCCTCTCTACCTGGGATTATTGGGATGAACATTGTCAAGCAGTGCAGACGGTTAGTACGCTCAGATTTTGACACAGCTTTAGGTGCTGAGTTGGAATGTGGCTGGAGAGAGGCCTTCCAGCGAGTACAGGAGGCCAAGCGTGGAAAATGGGTATTCTCTGCAAGTGTAGCTAACAAACACAGAGTACATGTCCCTGCGTAATCCAGTGCCACAGTCTATGATAGAGGACTTGGGGGGCAGCTGAGTGGTAACCTCAGCATGCTGCTAGAACCTGGGAATACTCCACTGCCTGGTGGGTTGATACTTGTCCCAACTGCTGTGTCGTCTAACAGCCGAGTTTCCAGTCCGAGTACTCAACCTCTCGCAGGAAGATGTGTGGTTGCCCCCTAAGACTGGGCTAGGATTCACCAGCCAGTGTCAGTGTATCGAGGATGACCCCTATGAAGTGAAGTTCCAGCAAATTTCCGCTGATCACGAAGAAGTGACTATGAACCGGAAAGACAGTCAAACACCTGTCAGTGACATACTGAGTTTAGTGGACAGATTACACCTGGGAGGCACACCAGAACAGCAAGTAGAGCTAAGAGTGCTTGTGATGAATTATGCAGACGTATTTGCAGCCCACAGCAAAGAGTGGGGTACACTGATCTGGTGAAACATGAAATCCCTGTGGTAGATGAGACACCCGTCCACCAGCCCTACTGACGTATACCACCTAATCAATACACTGAAGTTAAGGAGCACGTTTCCAAATTGCTAAAAAAAGGAGTGATTCAGGAGAGTTTGAGCTCATATGCTTCCTCATTCGTTCTAATGCGTCTGATGGAAGTCAAAGACTGTGTGTGCACTACAGAAGGCTGAACTCGAAAACCAGGCATGACGCGTTCCCACTCCCACGCAATGATGGAAGTCTGGATGCCCTGAGTGGCGCACAATTCTTCTCTACAATTGATCTTGCAAGCAGATACCATCAGGTCGCGGTACTTGAGAAAGACAGGAGCAAAATTGCATTTACCACACCCTTCAGACTGTATGAATACCTAAGAATGCCGTTTGGGTTGTGTAATGTGCCTGCAACCTTTCCTCGTCTCATGCAGGCCACAATGAATGGTCTCGTCTTCCAGATTGTGTTGATTTATCTGTGTTTTGTTTTTGTTTTGTTTAAATATCCATTTTGTTCTGATGCCGTGTTATTTTGTATATTTTGCCATGTCATATGTTTTATATATGTTAAATGTACCATGTTGGGGTGTTTCACTTTAAGAGGAGCTCTACAGCAGATCTCCAGCGAGAGCGCCCTCGCATATGATTTTGTACTCAGGAGAGCTGTGGTAGTGGGACATAAGGTCTTTTCCACACCAGTGCGGAGCAGCATGCATGCCTGACACATGGTAGAACCCTTTAACACCTGTGCAGTGTGAGTGGCATTTTGCAATGGAAGACAACACAATATCATGCGTATTTTTAACAAGTAAAAACGACGATGTTATGTCTGTCGAACTTTAGAGGGGAGAGGTTGCACTTTGTGTGTGTGTGTGTCTGGGCTGACGGGCTGCATGCTGGAGTGAGAAGTAAGTTTACGTGGACAATATGTCATACATTTTCAAGGAATGTGTTTATATGTGTATTTTATTTTGTATTTTCCGTTGTTAGGAAAAGAAACCTGACTGTTGTTTAGATTTTGTTAAAAAAAAAAAACTCAGCTCCTACATTAATGCCATCAGATGGTTGGGAAATAAAGTCCCTCTGAGAAAAAAAATGTCGTTGTGTCCCTGCCATCCAACACCTGGTCACACAGAGTCATGTCACTCAACATATACAGAGGAGTAGGCAGCTGTGTTGCAATAAGTCAGGATTTTTCACTGGGATTAGGCAACGTTGTCATAGCCAATAGTGTTTTACTGAAGAAGTTTGCTGTCTCATTTAATTCACTTGTCTTGATCAGACCATGTCAAAAACCCTGGACTCCACTTAGAAACACGGTTCTGTGTGGGAATTGAACCCAGGACCTCTTGTACCCTTAGCATTGATTGATTGATTGATTGATTGATTGATTGATTGATTGATTGATTGATTGATTGGAGAAGCCCGACACTTGGAGCATCCTTGCTTTTACAGGTGATGGTGTTTTTTGCAAATGATGCAGGCTGGACAGGGTCCTCTCGATTCTCCCATTATATTCCATGGAGAGAAATTTATACAGTTCTTTGTCTGGCCCCTCAGCTGGGATCAATTTACCTTGGGACCCTACCAGGAACATACAGTAAATCTCCAGACAACACAGCTCCCAGGGTCACAGGGACACGCAAATCTCTCCACCACAATAAAGTGACGGACCCCTGTTGAGGATTAACACCCACCATTAATAAAAAATAACCCACGACAGGATTTGATTAAAAATATTAATATAAGTAATTACAAGCTTTTTAATTAATTCATCTCAATTAATTGCATGAAACATTCATCCATAGAATCCAGCAGAGACGACACAATGCTGTTTAACAACTGCAAGTTTACAAAAAATGTGTAAAAAGATCAACAACCAAAAGACATGTAGATGTTCCTCAAGCAGACGTTGATAATAAAAAATAAAATAACTGAATCAAGAATGAATATAAATAGAAACTTCATGGAGTCAGTCTCATCTGAAACGGCACAACCTGTGCCCCGTTGTTTGTTGTTGTTGTTGTTGTCCTGTAGTCCTCTAGTGGACGTCCAGAGTCCATATTGTGGCAACCCCAGAGTGAGGCAGTGTTACAGTTACCTGAAACTCTGACGAGACACAAGCCTCAGTCAGGCTGAATTAGTCCTGGATACTTGAATAAAACTAAATGAAAAGTTAATATTTAAAATGAAGTCCAACACATTTTTTTGTGTAGTCTTGTGTAGCTCATGCAGGTGAACAGTGTTCATTTAGATCTTTGAAATATCTGAACGGAAGTTCTCCACATTATATTATCTGTATCTTATTTTAATTAGACTAGATTCACTTTAAATACATGAATATGGGGAAAATGTTATCATCCTATTGGATGATTTGAAATATAACTCAGATTACTTACTCTACTTCCCTTTTCCAAATTCTCTCTACATACATTTGTCAACTCTCTCAAAAAACTCGATCCACATCCTTATCCTACGTATGCCTCTGATTCCACTTCTCCTAGTGGGTTTATTAGGGCCGCCCTAATAAATGAATGTATTAACAATAACTAAAGCTCAAAGCCTGGTCAGCACAACATACTTCTTTGGTTGTGGATAAGCCTGCCCATACATATACTGTAGATGTGTGTGTACATGTATATATGTTTAGCTATGTTTAGCTTTGTAAAATCTGTGTATATGTGTGTGTGTGTGTGTGTGTGTGTGTGTGTGTGTGTGTGTGTGTGTGTGTGTGTGTGTGTGTGTGTGTGTGTGTGTGTGTGTGTTACAGGTTGTGTGAAAAAAAGGACCCAAAGAAACAGGTCATGTGAAGATCTCATGAGAATATGGATGATAGTGGATGGAATGAACAAATACACATCTTCATACTTTTAGGAGCGCAGGCACTGGCTGCATTTGCACTGTGATCCAGCCAACCAGCAGTGTTTGTTTATATCCTGCCCAGTGGGAGTGCATGGTTATCTTTTTGCAACATGGATACCAGTGCAGAATTACCATATCATTATGGAATCCTGAATGAAGAAGAAACATTTTTGTCTGAAAATCACAAAACCAAAAAAAACCCACACAGCCATGGGCATTTTATTGTGACCAGTAACCTATTGCATGGGGTGTAGAAAGCATTCCTCTTGGGCCACCTATCCTGAAGGTCTGCCTGCTCCTGCACATCTGATTCAAATCAGCAAGTTGGCATCAGGCCTCGGAATGGAATGGAATGGATTGCCTTTATTGTCACATGTACCGAAATTCAGCTACATTCAGCAATCACCCATCCAAACTTACATATCGTCAGCCTAATAGCATCATTGCCGAGGCAACTATGCAGAAACTATGTAGCATACTGGAGGATTGATTATATGGGGGCGAGGGGGAAAGGAAAGGGAAAAAAGTACACCTGTTCTGCCCAATGTTACAATGTGTTGTTAGGAAAAAGCTGGAAATGGTTCATAATTATTTAGTTATGAATATGTCATAATTTACATGTATTAATTCATGCTAAAAATTGTCGTTTTTATTGAGCCCACCATGCCAACTGTTCAGAGTTGTAAGCTGTCTAAGTGATTGTAATAAAGGAGAAGGACGCTCTCACTGTACTATATTGTTCACACAATCCTCAATCTGAAGATTTAAATGAATTAATCTTGAGCTTATTTCTGTATTGCAGGACTACTGAAACATCAGAGAAAGTATACTTTGAATGTGTTTGGCATAATGCATGTAGTGATCAATCTAAGACACACGATGGGATCAGTCAAGTTTTCCTTTCATCAACAAACATTTAAGATTAAAACATCTGCGATGGCCGGGAATCGAACCCAGGTCAACTGCTTGGAAGGTAGCTATGCTCACCACTATACCACCATCGCCACAAATGTGACGAAAAAATGGAGGAGCTGGAATTCAACATGAAAGGGAACAGTCACAAAACAGGTGATTTGTATAGTTACAGTTACTAGACAGACACTGACAGACAATGGGGCTGCCGTCCAGTCGAGTGTCGCAGATGATCCTGGAGCTGTCGGCCCAGAGACGCTCAGAGGAAGAAGAAGCTCCTATGAGACATGCAAACCTCTCCACCACGATAAGGTGATGATCCCCTGAAGAGGATTAACACCCAACATTGATAAAAAAAATAACCCAGGGTAGGATTTGATTAAAAATATTAATGTAAATAATTTTTTCATAATTTTGTAATTAATTCATCTCAATTAATCACATAAAAAATACATCCATAGAATCCAACAACAGAGACAACAAGATTCTGTTTAACAACTACAAGTTTACAAAAAATGTGTCAAAAGATCAACGACCAAAAGACATGGAGATGTTTCATCGAGCAGATGTTGTAAGAAACAATATAAAATAACTGGATCACAAATGAATATAAATAAAAACTTCACAGTACAACCTGTGCCCAGTTGGTAGTTGTTGTTGTCCTGTGTCTTCTCAGCTGATCTGCGTCCTCTAGTGGACGTCCAGAGTCCAGATTGTGGCAACCCCAGAGTGAGGCAGGTGAGGGCATTAGCAACCCGGAGAGCTCCATGCTCTCATCTACAGCCCTGAGCTTGGCTCTTCAGAACCACGGATAGCGGCGCCATACGACAAATGGCAACGGCTGAGAATGGAACCCCATCAGGACGGGGAGTGTCCTCCCTCCCAGCTGCAGGGAATTGGTGCTGGATGAGGATACAAAAGGGAAGACGGAGGACTCGACAACCAATCAGAATGTAAAGGTAGAGTTTGGGACGTGACACATATTCAAATTCAAAGTTTATAAGAAGACACCTGTCCTCCACGTCATCCTCAATGTCCAGTGTACTGGAAGCAGCAATCATGGCACGAGCCTCAGCTGAAGCTACAGATGCTAAATCCGCATACAGTAGGAGACAATTAGAAATTTAGAAAGCAAAGCTAGAACTTGATTTAGAGATGTTTAGAAATAGAGAATAAGCAGTGCCTGGTGGGGAATGTCATGAACTGGTGCAGTTTTACAGTGGTTGAAATCTCCTAAAATGATGACAGCAGTGTCAGGATAAGTGTCATGCCCATTGACCATGTCATGTAGCTCCCTCAGTGCAGCCTCCTTGGCAAAGGGGAGCATATACAACATACAACATGGCGGCGCACACCAGATGCAGCGGCTCGTAGCTCCTCTCGGAAACAGCGTATTTTATTGTTTTTGTTGGCATGTTTGTTTTGCTTCTCTGCCCCACCTGTCGTGCGTTGATTACCTACAGCCGACAGGATCTTCTCCGCATTGGATTACGGAGCGAACAGTTCGTAATCGAGGACTTTATTAGCACACATAGCGTTCCGCTGGACATAGCCCGGTGTCTGGCTCCCCCGTGGTCACTCATCCCAGCGGGCAGCAGGCCAGCGGGCAGCAGGAGAAGGAGGCGGTGTAAGGAGAGAAAACAAAAGCGGGGCTGCCGGGCCGGCGTCCTCGTACAACTGCGGCGAGACGACCACACAAACTGCCGCTGCCCAGCAGTTTCCTCTTAAAACGCCAGGGTCCCTTGCAAACATGATGGATGAGCTGAAGCTTCAGCTGGAAGTAAACAGACTCGTGCGGGACTGTTGCATTCTGCTGATCACAGAGACCTGGCTCACTCATCCATCCCGGACTCGGCCATTGAAACTAGCAGGCCGCACCGCCCACAGACAAGATAGGAACCGCGACTCCGGTAAGAGCAAGGGAGGGGGGCTCTGCATCTACGTGAATAACAGCTGGGTGCACAAACGCCACTACCATCGACAGGCACTGTTCTGCAGACCTGGAATTCATCATGATTAGATGTAGGCCCTTGTGCCTTCCGCGTGAGTTCACTGTCGTCCTGGCAACCGCGATGTATTCCCACCGGACGCTAACGCTTGATTTGAAAGTAGTGCTTCCACAATTCCATCAGCACATTAAATGTGCCACAAGGGGAGCTAAGACCCTGGATAAAGCCTACTCCAACATCAAACATGGTTCAGGGCCACACAGCTGCCCCATCTGAGCTCTTCTGATCACATGTCGTTGTCGCTGCTCCTGATTCCGGCATACAAACCACTGAAGAAGAGATCTCCCGCCATAACTCAGACTGTGACATCATGGCCCGACGGTGCCTCCCATCAGTGCAGGACTGCTTTGAGAGCACAAACTCTGCCATTTTCTGCCACCAGGACTGGAGTGTTCACCTCTAAAAGTGCTCAGCTACGTCCAGCACTGTGTTTACACCGTTACAGTGGATAAGCACATCAGAGTGTTTCCTAACCAGAAGCCTTGGATGACCAAGGAGGTCAAGGATCTTCTGAAAGAGAGGAGCAGCACCTTCAGGTCCAGGGACAGGGAGCGGTACAGCAGTGCTCGCGCTGCTCTGAAGAGAGGCATCAGGGAGGCCAAGGCAGACTAGTTTGAGTCCCTCCTTAAGAAGACTGAGAGATTTTTGTTGAGACCGCTCTAAGTTACCTGTATTATCTGCTGAAGAGACTTTTGTTACGCCGGTTTGTTTGAGTTCCCTCCTTAAGAAGACTGAAGAAGACTTAGTTACGGAAGTTTGTTGTGTTCTACCCGTCCCCCTTCCACATTGCTCCGTTACCAATAAACTTCCTGTCTTTTGGAAACGTTGTCCCTGGTGTGTTGCATTTGGGTCCAGAAATTCCCTCGTCTCAGTCCTGTTTGGTTGCTTCTCTAACCTGGAAGATTGAGGAGGACGTTCGGCCGTGCCCAAGCCCTTCAGCCAGACCCAGGTGACGGCCCTCCAAATTCCTTGTTTGTCCCTAACCCTGTTGTTCCCAGGTTCTCCAGTGGGCCCACACGTCCAAGTTCTCCTGCCCATCCGGGTGTTTCACGGACTCTGGACATCCTGCGGCAGAGGTTCTGGTGGCCCTCCATGGAGAAGGACACCAGGGAATTCGTGGCTGCCTGCAGAACCTGTGCCCTGAACCTTTTGCAGCCCTTGCCTGTCCCTTATCTGCCGTGGTCACACATCGCCCTGGACTTTGTGACCGGGCTTCCACCCTCCCACGGTAACACAGCTATTCTCACTATTGTTGATCGATTCTCCAAGGCGGCCCTCTTCATTGCCCTACCTAAGCTCCTTTCCGCCAGAGAGACAGCCAACTGCTTAGTTTCCCAGGTCTTCCGCCTCCATGGGATCGACACGGACATCGTTTCCGTGGATGACGCCCCCGGTCTACACTGTAGAAGGAGTAATGGTGAATGTAGTTAGTGGTTATGCCCCACAGGTGGGCTGTGAGTTAGAAGAAAAGGAAAAGTTCTGGAATGAGCTAGATAGAGTGATAGAGAGCATTCCCAGAGGAGAGAGAGTAGTGATTGGAGCAGATTTTAAATGGTCATGTAGGGGAAGGGAACAGAGGTGATGAGGAAGTGATGGGCAGGTTTGGCCTTAGGGATAGGACTTGGAAGGACAGGCAGTGGTAGACTTCGCCAAGAGAATGGAAATGGCAGTGGTAAACACCTATTTCCAAAAGAGAGAAGAACACTTGATACTTACAAGAGTGGAGGCAGGTCTACACAGATAGATTACATTCTATGTAGAAGAGGTCTTCTGAGGGAGGTTAGCGATTGTAAGGTGGTGCCAGGAGAGAGTGTAGCCAAACAACATAGGATGGTAGTGTGTAAGATGGTGATGGAGGTGAGGAAAAGGAAGAGGGAGAAGACAGAGAAGAAAATCAAATGGTGGAAATTGAGGAAAGAGGAATGTTGTGAAGAATTCAGGAAGGAGGTAAGGGCAGTGCTGGGCCATGTTGAGGAATTCCCAGATGATTGGGAGTTACCGTTGACTCAAAATTTGTGAATATAATGATAATCTACAAAATTCAGTGTGATATATTTTCATCTGTTTGTATTGAGATACAACAGCAGCTTTGTGTGCGTGTGTGTTTGACATTAATTAACCAATTAACCATTAATTGTAAATAATTAATATACATGTTCATTGACAATGAATGAATTACCTACAATTGAAATAGTAAATGATTTCACTTTCACTAAATATCAACTAAATATTATTGTCCAAATCCGGCTCCTCCCCTCCTTTCATGTGGCCCTCGAGAACTTAAAAATAATTACTTTTTTAAAAATTCTCTGCTGCTGTTCTAAGTTCCAAGTGTTACCATTGCTGTTGTTGCATTTGTTCCTTTTCTGTTTTATGTTGAAGTAGCTATGAAACAGAAAGAAAAGATGAAATAATGAAGATGGTCATGTGATCAATACGCATTTAATTTGTCCACCTTGCTGGCGTCAATGCCTTCAGGCGTGTTGCTGGGAGTATATGATAGGACACATGTGAGGATCAAGCCACTGCAGCAAATAAGGAGGACTACCTGAACAGGTAAGGTGGATACAAATCATCACTTCACACAGAGATATAGTGCCCAACCTGATGTAAACTATTATAACTTATTGTTATTAACTTTTCTTTGTTGACAGGAAACTTTTCCACTCCATTCAGCTGCATGTGGTTTGTGATCGCAAAGGACGCTTTGTTAATACATTCAAAGGTATGGATGGAAATCAGTGTTGTATCAACAAATATGTAACACTCATTTACATCGAAGTAATGTTGTGAACCACAGATAATATGTATTTGCAGTTAATGATTATAAATCATATTACTTTGTCCACAAAGTAGAAACATAAATATGTTTCTAATTTCTACAAATATGAAATTACAAATTTAGGCTCAAACAAATGATATGCTTTACAGGTAATTTTCTTTTGCCATAATCTCTACATACAGTCCTACCTGATGCTGTGTACAGGCAGCAGCTCCACCCACCTCCTGGGTGATTCATCATTGGCCATGGGGGGTATCCATGCCTGGATGCAAATTCCCCAAATTCCCAAATTACCATCACAATCGATATGCTGTTGTTAGACATACCTCTGTCTCATGTAGGTGCAGCCAACCTTTGTCCCCATTATCATTTCCTGCACAACCTGCATCCACCATAGGAAGGAGGAGGAGTACACTCTCCTTCTCCTCCTCTCTCTCCAGGGCCTTTCTTTCTCTTCTTTCCTCTCACTCAACACACATCTTCTTTCTCTCATTATCTCCTCGGCCATCTTCCAAAGGACATTCACCCATTCTGGCCTTCTCTTTCTTCTGGAGAGAATTTCTTTTGAACATTCATTCATTCATCTTCTGCCACTTATTCCGGTAACAGGTCACGGGTGTGCTTGAGCCGATCCCAGCTGTCAATGGGTGAACAGAAGGACGAACAACCATTCACACATCCATTCATACCTAAGGACAATTTAGAGTAGACAATTAACCTTAGCATGCCCCTTCCCAGCCCCCAGACCTTAAGTGAAATTGAATAAAGCTGATTACAAATGTCTGCCAAATAAACCAGAATGAAAATACTTTAATCACAAACTATTGGATTAAGAATACGCAAAAAGGGTTTGTAGGTGCTGTGGCTTAGCTGGTCAAAGTGCCTGTCTTGTAAACAGGAGATCCTGGGTTCGAATCCTAGCAGTACCTCATTTTTCAGACTTTGTTGTGGAAAATTCCATTTGCTCCAGGATAAAGTGTCAATTTTGCGTCCTGACTTCACAAGGGAGGATCTAGTACAGGGGTCTGCAACCTTCTTTTAAAAAAATGTCACAAAACATAACAAAGCTTATAAACTTTGAAAATGTTTAATCTTTTGTTAATTTGACCTGTTACAACAATAGAATACAGCAAAAAGAAGCAAATTAAACAGTGAATTATGCAAGCCTGCAGACAAGGATTAACCAGCACAGGAACAGCTTCTTCCAATCAGCACTCACCATAGTAAACAGTTAACAACAACAGTTAAACACATTGTCAACAGCTGAATCATTCATCTGCACTACTGACTGACAGTCGGCATACATAGCTGCATTTTTCCTGTTCACACATGTACAGCATGTGCATACATTGTATTCTTTGTATTGTTTGCCTGCTTAGTGTTTTTTTTCCATTTTTTTATTCAACTGCTTGTATTTGTATTTTGTATCAAGAGAGAAAACAACTGTCAGAGAAAAAGTCCTTGTATGGTTCCTCATACTTACCAATTCTGATTCTGGTTCCCACCAGGTCCATTAATTTCCACATTCACCTCTAGACGGTGAATTTAGGTTTGCCATTTTCTGTGAAACCATATGTAAAAGATGTGTTTTTTAGCAAAAAATATTGTTGCTAACTCTTTTGATGGTGGGCAGATACCAGATAGTCGTCTGTGTCTGTTGTAAACATAAAAAAAGTTGCAGCTTGCACACTTAGGAACTGAATGCGGAGTGAATGAGGAGTCAGATAGCAGCGGAGGCCACATCCTATGAACATCATCATCACCACAGAGAACAGGCAATGAGGAGAAGAGCCATACAACTGCATAATTCGTACTTAATATTAAAACACACTGGGTCAGGGAAATCTAGTCAGTCAGACTTCATGAACTGACACACTGTCAGGGTATAGAATATATGACCCAGAGCTGTGTTTACTATATTGTGACTGCTGGATTAAAATTGATTTCTGCCTAAATACTTTCTCCGATCACTTCATTAAAGAACACGCAGGATCCACTCACACATAGCAACAAGTAATAGGAATAGGACATGTAATAGGACATTGGTTCCAACAGTGGCTACGCAGAGGGCTCTCCGGAGCCTACTGTGTAGGGGCATCTGTCATCCTGCTCCTACCCAACTTGAATCAGTCTCTGTGAAGTTCAGGTGAGAGCTGGTAACGAGCCGCTGATTTGAATCAAGCATGTAGTAGCAGGGTGACATCTAAATCCTACTGGATAGCAGCCCTCGAGGACTAGAGTTTGACACCAGTGCATTGTCCATCTGTTGTCCACAAAGCAGGACAACAGAAGAGAAAGAAAGATCAACCAACTTTGGAAAGAGAATAAGTCCCTGAGAAAGCAGTTCAGATCAGCAAGCACGGGCGAAAAGGAAGGAATAAAGCAACTGACAGCCAGCCTCCACAAAAAGATTATCCGACTGAGAAGAGCTGAAGGGTTAAGACAAAGGCCGAAAAGGCAGGAAGCTGCACGAGCCCAGTTTATATAAGACCCTTACCGCTTCACCAAATCACTTTTGGGAGAAGCGAGGTCAAGTTCCAAGGAGGAGGTGGAGGAGTTTGTAGAAGAGACGTTCAGTGACCCTTCAAGAAACTATGACCCTACCAGAAAATCATGGGCTTGGCAACATTAATCCACCAACATCCTCCCTCAGCACAGAAGCTCCATCATGAAGAGAGGTTCAAGAGGTCATCAAGCACGCAAGATCAGCGTCTGCCCCAGGTCCCAGTGGTGTACCGTACAAGGTGTACAAAAAATGAACCAAGCTCCTACAAAGGCTGAGGAGGTTTATGCGGGTAATATGGTCCAAAGGAACCGTACCAACAAGCTGGAGAAGGGCAGAAGGGTGCTTTGTACAAAAAGAACAGGGATCTGTGTTTGAGATGATCAGGAGCAAAGAGCAAACATATCGCCTCCCTCTTCAAAAAAGAGTGGGAACCCTCAAACACCCTGATGAAGTGTGGAGATGACACTTCACATTTCCTTTACTGAACCTCATGTATGTGAAAGTGTCTCGTGAAGACAATGGAAGCCTTGTAATTGGAAAAAAGGCAGAAACCTCAGGGAGAAGCACATCCCTCTTCCTGGGATGGACGGAGAGTCAATAGGTGTTCAGTGTACAGACAATTACAATACAAATACGTAAGAATAGTATCGTGGAACAGCTGCCCAACATCATGCTTTTCCTATGATCTGAAAACAAATGACATTTGTGTAGCAACTCCTCCCTCCTTGTTATGCTTCTGGATTGAAAATAGAAAGGTTTTGTCTTCAATGGACGACAGACCTTTTTCTCTTCAGTCTTAACTGTATTGCTCTTTGGGCACAATAAAGTGGAATCATATTATAATGTTTGAGTGCAGCAACAACACACAAGTCAACAGAGCAGTTCAGGTTGATGGACTGCTAATCCCTGATGATCTGTAATCATAGGAATAGTCTATATTCTTTACAAACACACAAGTTCCTCTATCACAGAAAGAAAGCAAATCTAATATCTTTTAAATATTTCATTTACTCAAGAATAGAAAGATCTCTTGAAGAGTCTGCATGACTCCTGAGCACTGCTTTATGTCTTGAAAGGAGCAAAGAACACCTTGTCTTGACATTACTTCTGACTGTGTGCAATAAACCTAAAGAACGGGAGAAAAAGAAATTCACCATTCCCAGTGCCAATCGGCTGATAAAGCAATTCCTAACTAATGCTGGGTCTCAAATCACATACTTCCATACTTAAACTGAGTATTATGCGTACCCAAGCGCATTCAAACCGAATGAGTGTGAGAAAATATAGTTATGCACACTCAACTCACACACTCATTCTGCCACAGATGACAAGCTGTCCAGCTCTGTGCCAATGACAGAGCCCACCTTCCTCACCAGTTTGTTCAGGCAAGAGGCGTTCTTCTTCAGGTTGCCTCCCCAGCCCACTACTGCATACAGGCCAGCACTCACTAACACAGACTGGTAGAAAAGTCTGTAGCAGATGTTCTCACAGATGTTGAAGCACACCAGCCTTCGAAGTTCCATGAGCTCCAGGAATTGGAAGAAAATCCAAACTTCACTGATCCTTGGGCTCTAAGAGCAGTTTCCATAGTGTAGTGGTTATCACATTCCCCTAACATGCAAAAGGTACATTTGAAATAAACTCAGCTGTCATGTTAACATCTCTTTTTTCCCCTTCAAAATTAAGGTCATATCTCTGCAGAAGACAAAGCAGATACACCCCGTCACGACGGCTGAGCAGTCCAAGGTGCTGTGTTCAGGTCACATTCTCCTCTGGAGGCGTGGATTTGAATTCCACATTTGACAGCTTCGTATTGTCCCTGTTCACTTTTTCAGTAAATGTCAACAATGTTTCTTGCAGGACTGAATTGCTGGTTTTGGAATTTTGCAAACAGTTAATTACTGACCATAAATCTTCTTCTTCTCCTTTCGGCTTTGTCCCTCTTTAGGGGTTGCCACAGCGAATCATTGATTTCCATCTTCCTGTTCTCTGTATCCTCTACTCTGACTCCAACTACCTCCATGTCCTCCCTCACTGCATCTATAAACTCCTTTTTGGTCTTCCTCTCTGTCTCCTACCTGGCAACTCCATCTCTATCATTCTCCTACCAATGTATCCACTGTCCCTCCTCTGCACATGTCCAAACCATCTCAATCTAGCCTCTCTAGCTTTTTCTCCTAACCTTCCTGTCTGTGTTGTCCCTCTGATGACCTCATTCCTAATCCTGTCCATCCTGGTCACTCCTAAAGAGAATCTAAGCATCTTCAACTCTGCCACCTCCAGCTCTGCCTCCTGTCTTCTGCCTATCGCTAGTGTCTCTAAACCATACATCATAGCTGGTCTAACTACAGTCCTGTAAACCTTTCCCTTCACCTTAGCTCAATTACTTGTTAATTACTGACCATAAATACTGATGACTATTTGGCAGAAGGATTTCAACTCAGGCTTTCCTGTTCATTCTGCCGTTTTCAGTTGACATTCCTGAAGGCAAATCAACAGTTGCAAAGATTACAGATCCGTTTGATCCTGTTTGAAAGCAGTAGAGGATTAAAATTAAGGACCTTCAGCGTGTGAGGCAAATGAAATAACCATTACACCCACCTGTCCATGTGGGCCAGCTGTCTGCGTTATTGGACCACGCCAATAAATTGGAGTCAGATTCAGTTGGACCACCATGACACGTAACCTGAGCAAGCACAAGAAAATGATTGAAGGATTCAAGGAAATTAGACAGATAGATAGAACCTTCTCAGCAGAATCCTAGATCTGGACAAGTAGCCAGGAGTCAAACCTACAATCTTCCGATCTGATGCCAGAGGCGTGATCAATTGCATGACCAGCCCTGTATTTGTGTTAAAATGTAAAACGTGTGGATGCAACAATTTCGCCCATGTACATAGTTTCTTCACAAACTGAATAAGTGTTGATAAGCACGAAGCCTGTGTAGCTCAGATGGTAGAGCATCAGACTTTTAATCTGAGGGTCCAGGGTTCAAATCCCTGTGCAGGTGATGACGTCATTTAGCAACATTAACCTGCTTCTGTGCAAAATTCATGTGCAGTTTACCTGAAATATCTGTTAAGTCAGCTCACGGTCCAACCTGTGCCCAGTTAGTGGTTGTTGTTGTCCTGGAGCTACTCTGCTGCCTCTAGTGTATGTCCAGTGTCCAGATTGTGTGCAAACCCAGAGTGAGGCAGGTGAGGGCATCAGCTCCCCAGAGAGCTCTGTGCTCTCACCTACAGCCCTGAGCTTTGCCCTTCAGAACCACGGAGA
The DNA here is from genome assembly GCF_965212315.1 of Lampetra planeri. Classification (NCBI taxonomy): domain Eukaryota; kingdom Metazoa; phylum Chordata; class Hyperoartia; order Petromyzontiformes; family Petromyzontidae; genus Lampetra; species Lampetra planeri. Next base: position 26,577 of record NW_027615440.1, on the reverse strand, counting down.
GCGGTGTCATAGGACAAACGACAACAGCTGAGAATGCAAACCCCCATCAGGATGGGGGATGTCCTCTTTCCCAGCTGCTGGGAATCAGCGCTGGATAAGGAGACAAAAGGGAAGACGGAGGACGACAGCCAATCAGAATGTAGAGGAAGAGTTTGGGACGTGACATATTCAAATTCAAAGTTTATATCACGTTTATAGCGTGTCCATGCAAACTATGTATGAACATGCTTTAAAAAAAAAAAAAAGTACTCTACACATATGTCGGCTCACAAACTGACAAACAACGGAATACTTATTTCTTGCATCTTACATACCTGCATTAAAAAGTAGCAAACAACAGAAGACCACTCTGAACACATTCCTCACATTGTTACTTCAAGAAGAACCAACACAAGCTCATCAACAACAGTGAACATATGAGGTGAATCTTCAGAAGAAACACATTTCTCAAATCAGAAACTATAGAAATGACCCCTGGAAATATAGTATATAAATATAGAGTATGTCAGAGGACTGAAACCAAACCTCCCTCCGTCCAGAGTGACTCTCACTCAGGATTTATTCCTGCCATCAATACACTCCACTGCCATGTGTTTATGGAAATGACCCAGCCCGGCCAATCACAGCGTCTGACATAACAACTGTGACTGCAGTAACACAACGAAGGTCAGTGGGAAAGGAATAATAATAAAAAGACTATAACAGTCAGTGTTACAGTTACTGAAACACCAACGAGACACAAGCCTCAGTCAGGCTGAATTAGTCCTGGATACTTGAATAAAACTAAATGAAAAGTTAATATTTAAAATGAAGTTCAACACATTTTTTTTTTGTGTAGTCTTGCGTAGCTCATGCAGGTGAACAGTGTTCATTTAGATCCTTGAAATATCTGAACTGAAGTTCTCCACATTATATTATCTGTAACTTATTTTAATTAGACTAGATTCACTTTAAATACATGAATATGGGGAAAATGTTATCATCCTATTGGATGATTTGAACAATAACTCTGAATCAGATTACTTACTCTACTTCCCTTTTCAAATTCTCTCTACATACATTTGTCAACTCTTTCAAAAAACTCGATCCACATCCTTATCCTACATATGCCTCTGATTCCACTTCTCCTAGTGGGTTTATTAGGGCCCCCCTAATAAATGAATGTATTAATAATAAATAAAGCTCAAAGCCTGGTCAGCACAACCTACTTCTTTGGTTGTGGATAAGCCTGCCCATACATATACTGTATATGTGTGTGTACATGTATATATGTTTAGCTATGTTTAGCTTTGTAAAATCTGTGTATATGTGTTTGTGTGTGTGTGTGTGTGTGTGTGTGTGTGTGTGTGTGTGTGTGTGTGTGTGTGTGTGTGTGTGTGTGTGTTACAGGTTGTGGAAAAAAAAGGACCCAAAGAAACAGGTCATGTGAAGATCTCATGAGAATATGGATGATAGTGGATGGAACGAACAAATACACATCTTCATCCTTTTAGGAGTGCAGGCACTGGCTGCATTTGCGCTGTGATCCAGCCAACCAGCAGTGTTTGTTTATATCCTGTCCAGTGGGAGTGCGTGGTTATCTTTTTGCACCATGGATACCAGTGCACAATTACCATATCATTATGGAATCCTGAATGAAGAAGTAACATTTTTGTTTGAAAAACACAAAAACAAAAAAAACCAGTAAGCTATTGCATGGGGTGTAGAAAGCATTCCTCTTGGGCCACCTATCCTGAAGGTCTGCCTGCTCCTGCACATCTGATTCAAATCAGCAAGTCGGCATCAGGCCTTGGAATGGAATGAAATGGATTGCCTTTATTGTCACATAATTTAGAAATGGCTGGCCTAGAAATTTAGAAGCAGCAAGCAAAGCTAGAACTGCATTTAGAGATATAGAAAATAGAGAAGGAAGCAGCGGCTGGTGGGGAATGTCATGAACTGGTGCAGTTTAGTTTTTTTTTTTTTTTGAGATTACAGTGGTTGAAATCTTCTAAAATGATGACAGCAGTGTCAAGATAGGTGTCATGCCCATTGATCATGTCATGTAGCTCCCTCAGTGCAGCCTATTTACAACACTCATAATAATGCACTGGGTTGTGGGTGTGAGCCCCACATACAGCGCTGGGGAATTGTTTGCGGCAACAGAATCTCACTGTACTATATGGTTCACACAATCCTCAATCTGAGATCTTAAATGAATAAATCTTGAGCTGATTTCTGTATTGCAGGATTACTGAGAGATCAGGGAAAGTATAGTTTGAATGTGTTTGGCATAATACATGTAGTGATCAACCTAAGACACATGATGGGATCAGTCAAGGTTTCCTTTCATCAACAAACATTTAAGATTAAAACATCTGCAATGGCCGGGAATCGAACCCGGGTCAACTGCTTGGAAGGCAGCTATGCTCACCACTATACCACCATCGCCACAAAATGGAGGAAACAATGGAGGAGCTGGAATTCAACATGAAAGGGAACAGTCACAAAACTTACAGGTGATTTGTATAGTTACAGTTACTCGACAGACACTGACAGACATTAGGGGCTGCCGTCCGGTTGAGTGTCCCAGACGATCCTGGAGCTGTCGGCCCAGAGACGCTCAGAGGGAGAAGAAGCTCCTATGAGACATGCAAACCTCTCCACCACGATAAGGTGATGACCCCCTGAGGAGGATTAACACCCACCATTGATAAAAAATAACCCGAGGTAGGATTTGATTAAAAATATTAATGTAAATAATTAATGGGTGATGGCTGGATGAGGAGACAAAAGGGAAGACGCAGGACTAGACAACCAATCAGAATGTAAAGGTAGAGTTTGGGACGTGACACATATTCAAATTCACAGTTTATAACAAGACACCTGTCCTCCACGTCATCCTCAAAGTCCAGTGTACTGGAAGCAGCAATCATGGCACGAGCCTCAGCTGAAGCTACAGATGCTAAATCCGCATACAGTAGGAGACAATTAGAAATTTAGAAGCAACAAGCAGAGCTAGAACTGGATTTAGAGATGGTAGAAATAGAGAATAAGCAGTGCCTGGTGGGGAATGTCATGAACTGGTGCAGTTTTACAGTGGTTGAAATCTCCTAAAATGATGACAGCAGTGTCAGGAGTGTCAAGTGTCATGCCCATTGACCATGTCATGTAGCTCCCTCAGTGCAGCCTCCTTGGCAAAGGGGAGCATATACAACATACAACATGGCGGCGCACACAGATGCAGCGGCTCGTAGCTCCTCTCAGAAACAGCATATTTTATTGTTTTTGTTGGCATGTTTGTTTTATCTCTGCCCCACCTGTCGTGCGTTGATTTATACAAATAAGCTCTAAGCTTTGTGGCTTGTTGGTCTAGTCGTATGATTCTCACTTCGGGTGTGAGAGGCCCTGTGTTCAATTCCCAGACAAGCCCTTAACGCAGTTGTTATCTGTCCTTGTGTTTGTTCAAGTATGAGATGTCACATGCATTTCAGGAAGTCTTTATTAGGCTGCACTGAGATGATTACTGTATTTTAATCTCCACATGAGGTCAGTACTGTACCAACACTACACTGTACACACCAACACTTCAGTACCATGTGCTGACCAACTCAGCGAATTGGCCGTATTTCTGTCAGCATCATGTGTGGTCGCCCAGTGTTCAAAGCCTGTACTACAGACTTGGAGAGCCAAAACATTCATGATATAAAATTGCATTTTGTTTGTCATTACTTTAATGAAATGTGTACACACTGATGTTGTGAAATGATTTCCTGTTGATAGAATCTTCTTTGTTCTCCAGTGGAGCTATCACAGGATGAGAGTCTCTTGTATGCAGCCGATTACACTGGGGAATCCTTAAATACATGTTGAGTTCAACCTTCATTTCATTGCACCTCATTAATAAATGGAGACATCATTCATTCATTTATTCATTCATTCATTCATCTTCTGTCACTTATTCCGGTTACAGATGTGCTGGAGCCAATCCCATCTGTCAATGGACAGGACAGACAACCATTCACGCACACACTCACACTGATGGGACAGTTTAAAGTGACCAATTAACCTCAGCCTGTTTTTGGAGGTGGGAGGAAACCAGAGAACCTGCAGAGAAATGACACAGACATGGTGAGCGCATGCAAAGTCCATGTAGAAAGATCCCGGGCCATGAAGCTAACCACCACACCACCATGTCGCCCTCGGACACATCATATCTCATATGTTGTTGTCTCATATATTGTCCCTAAAAACCAGTCGACTGACACAAAAATGAAACTTAAACTGACAGTGATTTGATTGAAGTCAGATGATGAAAACACTTATAGTGAGTACATGCACAAGACATGCACTGTCTCTGTATCATTGTGCTTGTAGTTGAATACAATCTCTGAACCCAGTATTGTGCTTATGTTCTACAACTCACGCAAGATGGGAATAAAAGAAAAAGGTTTATTTTCAGGTATTGGTGACTTCAAGTCTAATTTTAAATTCAGTTTGAAACCGGCCTCTCTTGTTGTTTGTGCTGTATACTGTGTGTACTGTGTGTATTAATTGTTCATTTGTTGTGTATGGATTTGTCCTGTATTTATTGCAGTGTACAGACATATAGGGTGTATTATATATGGATAATGTGCCTTGATTCTGGGCTTTCTATCTTGTAGAGTCATTGAATGACTTCAGTTTTGAAAGGACATGATGGTTTACCTGCATTCATTGACCCTTATCCAATGAAAGAACATCATGTTACTCTTTGATGCGTAGTTGTATTTTTATGGGATGTATATTTGACTTATAGTCAATGGGAAACTGTCTAATCTTAACGATTTGACAAATTATCTAATGATTGTAAAAATGATCAACAATAATTTATCTACAAAGATTGAAACCAATGATCACAAATGTTTAAATAATGACAGTGGGTCTAGTTGAATGTGATAACAATGTGTAGTGGGCAAGAGCCTTTTGTTTTCTGTTTGTGGTGACTGCTGACTGAGATGAGGAGGAGATAAAATCGATCTTGGAACTTAGCCCAGTCTGGAGCGGTCGAGCTCCACGGAATAAATCTCCATGGCACCTTATGTACAGGACGGGGAAATGTGTTTCTAAAGTGTTCGGTCCTACTAACCTTTTCTCTGCAGGCGCCGTGTGACTGGCGACTTGTTACAGCAGCTCCTTTAGTATTTTATTTTATTTTAAGATTTTATTTTCTTTTTTACACATTCTCCGTCACATGGTGTTACGGCTCCCAGGATCCGGGGCGTGTGTTGTCATCTTTTGCCAGCTGGACCAGGTCGAGGGGGGATGCCCGTGACGACGTGAAGAAAATGAATGACAACATTATTTAACGTTGTGACATGTGCTCAGCTGGGTGAACACACAAGGAAAAGAGGAATCAGAGGCCTACCGAGGATCAGGATTTCAAACTTATTGAGAGAGTGTGTGATGGAATTAGCATAAGGTTGAGGAAACTAGCGTATTTTCTGGAGATTATGTGTCGTCCCAAACATTGTTTCACCTCTACTGCTTTCAGACAGGATCAAATGGATCTGTAATCTTTGCAACTGTTGATTTGCCTTCAGAAATGTTCACTGAAAATGGCAGAATGACTTTAACAAGATTTCATATCATCAGTTGTTTGCGGATGTTCCACAGGGCGCTGTCACTTAGCAGGTCAAAATTTCTGACTTGTGAACAGAATCAAATTTACCTTTTGCATGTTAGGGGAATGTGATAACCACTACACTATGGAAACTGCTCTTAGAGCCAAGGATCAGTGAAGGTTGTATTTTCTTCCCATTCCTGGAGCTCATGGAACTTCGAAGGCTGGTGTGCTTCAACATCTGTGAGAACGTCTGCTACAGACTTTCTACCAGTCTGTGTTCGCGAGTGCTGTCCTGTATGCAGTAGTGGGCTGGGGAGGCAACCTGAAGAAGAACGCCTCTCGCCTGAACAAACTTGTGAGGAAGGTGGGCTCTGTCATTGGCACAGAGCTGGACAGCTTGTCATCTGTGGCAGAATGAGTGTGTGAGTTGAGTGTGCATAGTAAACTATATTTTCTCACACTCATTCTGTGTGAATGCGTTTGGGTATGCAAAATACACAGTATAAGTATGGAAGTATGTAATTTGAGACACAGCATTGGTTAGGAATTGCTTTATCAGCCAATTGGACTGTGTGTGGTCAATTTCTTTTTCTCCCGTTCTTTAGGTTTACTGCACACAACCAGAAGTAATGTCAAGGACAAGGTGTTCTTTGCTCCTTTCCAGACATAAAGCAGTGCTCAGGAGTCATGCAGATTCTTCAAGAGAGCTTTCTATTCTTGAGTAAATGAAATATTTAAAAGATATAGATTTGCTTTCTGGCTGTGATAGAGGAACTTGTGTGTTTGTAAAGATGTAGACTATTCCTATGATTACAGATCACAAGGGATTAGCAGTCCATCAACCTGAACTGCTCTGTTGGCTTGTGTGTTGTTGCTGCACTCAAACATTATATTATGATTCCACTTTATTTTGCCCAAAGAGCAATACAGTTAAGACTGAAGAGAAAAAGGTCTGTCATCCATTCAAGACAAAACCTTTCTATTTTCAATCCAGAAGCATAACAAGGAGGGAGGAGTTGCTACACAAATCAGACTGTTCAAATATTGGTTCAAGGCATGTTCATAGAAAATCAAAGCAGACCTGCTGACCAGGCGGTGATTGTATAGTGTGAGGTGAGAACTGCGTGCTGTGGCTGCACCAAATACGGCAAAGGAATGTGTTCCTCCCACTCTTTGGACTCATCACCTGTCAGTTTACATCTGTTAAGTTTTACTGAAGCTTTACCTTGTAGTACAGTCTGAATTGGCACTATACGAATAAGTTTTGTGGCTTGTTGGTCTAGTGGTATGATTCTCACTTCGGGTGTGAGAGGCCCTGGGTTCAATTCCCAGACAAGCCCTTAACACAGTTGTTGTTTGTCCAAGTATCAGATGTCACATGCAACTCCGGAAACCTTCATTAGGCTGCACTGAGACGATTACTGTATTTTAATCCCCACATGAGGTCAGTACTGTTCCGACACTACACTGTACACACCAACACTTTGGTACCATGTGCTGACCAACTCAGCGAATTGGCTGTATTTCTGTCTGCATCATGTGTGACTGTGGTCGCCCAGTGTTGTACCTGTAACCTGTACTACAGACTTGGAGAGCCAAAACATTCATGATATAACATTTTGTTTGTCATTCCTTTAATGAAATGTGTACATATTGCACATTGATGTGAAATGATTTCCTGTTGATAAAATCTTCTTTGTTCTCTGAGCTATCACAGGATGAGAGTCTCTTTTATGCAGCCGATTACACTGGGGAATCCTGAAATACATGTTGAGTTCATCCTTCATTTCATTGCACCTCATTAATAAATGGACACATCATTCATTCATTCATTCATTCATCTTCTGTCGCTTATTCCGGTTACAGATGCGCTGGAGCCAATCCCATCTGTCAATGGGCAGACGGCGGGGTACACCCTGGACGAGTCGCCGGCACATCGCAGGCCGCATGACAGGACAGGACAGACAACCATTCACGCACACACTCACACCAATGGACAGTTTAGAGTGACCAGTTAACCCCAGCCTGTTTTTGGAGGTTGGAGGAAACCAGAGAACCTGCAGAGAAACGACACAAAAAACGGGGAGAGCATGCAAAGTCCACATAGAAAGATCCCAGGCCAGGAAGCTAACCACCACACCACCATGTCACCCTCAGACACATCATTTCTCATATGTTGTTGTCTCATATATTGTCCCTAAAAACCAGTCGACTGACACAAAAATGAAACTTAGACTGACAGTGTTGCCAACTTGGCAACACATATCAGTTGATGAAAACACTTATCGTGAGTACATGCACAAGACATGTACGGTCATATGTATACTAAGCAGCTGAACCCAGTATGGTGCTTATGTTCTACAACTCATGCAAGATGGCAAAAAAAGAAAAAGTTGTATTTTTTGGTCTTGGTGACTCTGTTATATTTGTTGGAAATGACTATGAATTACAAAATATGTATGACCAAATAATTTCTGTACATGAATTATCACATATGTATATAATCCATTTTTGAATGTACTGTGTGTGTGTGAAATTTCCCAAAATGGTAATGTCATGTATGACAGGCTGTGCAATGATTTTCTGAAAATGGCATGGGCGTAATCAGGCAGAGGACAGTGAAAGTGCTTGTGGAACTAGGAAAAGGGCACAGATTATGTGGACAATGATGTACGGGACAGGATTTCTTTTTTTTGACGCAACCTCTGTGGCCTTGGAGAAGACCGTTTCACAAGGCCCCGTAAAACCTCACGGCAAAATCTGAACCCCTTCCGAAGCAATCAAATCGTACAGCCGGGCAGCAGGGCTTCGGACGTCATCATTTTTGGCTCCTCCCCTTGAATGAAGCAAGCCTTGATATGCGTTTCACAGAAACGCCATGTTCATTACTCAACACATGCTTTGAACGGCACACGGCACATCACATGACATCACTACCTCTGACACATTCAGATGATATTCTTAGGATCATTTCAATAGTTGTGACTTGAGAAATGTGTTTCTAAAGTGTTCGGTTTCACTAACCCTGATGATGAGTTGTGATGTTTATTCTGCGTGTGAAGCTGACAGTGACAAATGATTTTCTTCACATATTCACTGTCATTTACTTGTTGGTTCGTTATGAAACAACAGTGGGAGGAATATGTGCAGAGTGGTTCTCTGTTGGTGTTCAATATTAATTCAGTTTACTTGTACAGCCCAGCATCACCGTGTACAGTCTGTACAAAACTGTACCCTCTGACCTTTGCTTCTTCGTCAGATTGAGAAACAACTACCCAAAAAGCCTTGTAATGGGGAAAAAAGGCAGGAACTTCAGGGAGAAGCACATCCCTCTGCCTGGGATGGACAGACAGGCAATAGGTGTTCAGTGTACAGACAATTACAATACAAATACATAAGAATATTATTGTGTAACAGTTTCCCAACATCATGCTTTTCCTATGATCTGAAAACTTAAGAGAACAGGATGAGACAAGATTTTAGTCTCAGTGCTGGTGAGGGGACACAATACAAATCATGCTCCAATAATACCCTTTAATGCTGCCGAGGAGCTGGTGACAGAGAGAGAATCAGGTAGAATCATGTGTTTGGATTTCTCCAGTGTTGTTGAGCGGGCAGATGTCAGGATGTCCTGCCCTGCACAGCTGTAAACTAGTGGACATGCAGGTGGCAGCTCCCCCTGGATGAACAACTCGTCCACAGGTCGTCACAAGATATGAGGCTGCAGAACATCACCTCTGACATCACAGGACAGGAGCTGCTGAGGAGACGCTCCTGTCTCCTTCCTTTCCACACTCTGCACTTCGCTTTTCATACTAGATCCTCCCTGATGAGGTCAGAAGACAAAACTGACTCATACTTCATACTGGAGCTAAAAGAAATAGATATAACTTCAGCAATGAAGTTTGAACGCACATTGCAATGACGATCAAAGCTGCTTCATTTCAAAGAACATTGACAACATCAAAGTAGTATAGAACAAACTTCTTTTGAAATGTTTTCACTTCCTTCCAGCTGAAGTTGAACCAGCAACCTAAGGAATCCTTTTGGCCCTTTACAGTCTTCTGATCTATAAAAGGCAGAGAGCTGGGGTCTGTATCACGAAGCTCAATTAATAAGTCCTGGATCAATGGAGTTGATCCAGGACTTATTAATTGAGCTTCGCGAGATCATGGCGATCAGGATAATCGGTACCACGAAGCTGGATATCAACTCTCTAATTCAACCCAGGTTTGTCTCATCAAGACCCGTGAATGCGCACGTATAAGAGGTGTGTTCCAGGGCATTAGACCACTCACAGTCATGAACGCATGAACGGGAGACAGAGCGCCTCGTGCCGGCTGCAGAGGTTAATGCTGGAAAATTAGGAGGAGAGTCAGTGATTGTAGAAAAGACAACCACCGTGGAAGATGACAGAAGACTGGTAACACATCACAGACTGTGTAAATGTGTACGTTGCTCTTTAATACCTCAATGAACCTACAACATCCGAATCCCTCGAAATCACACTACTTTTTTCCCACATAAAAGATCTGACATAAAAACACTAAAGCGTCAGCTTTCAACTTTAGTGTTGAAATTTCATTCATTCATATCAATATACCAAGTTGATTGTCTGTATGAGGCGACTATGAAAAACTCACGAGTCGCCAGGAGGCTGAGCACGGGGACTAAGGGGATTTGACGGACGGGACTAAACAATAAAACCTACAGGCTCTAAGTATGCTGTTTACTTTCATTTATTAAGATGAAAACCCAAACAGTGAATCCCACAAAAAAAACTTAAACGCAGTGCAAACGAGCTAGTGGTCAGTAAAAGGTATGAGCCCCCCCAATTCCACCGGTAAAACAGCTGATTTTACTACTTCCCTCAAGTACCCCCCCACCTGACTCCTCCCCAGATGTGACACAGTTTCTTTGTCATAATCACTACATACAGTCCTACCTGATGCTGTGTACAGGGAGCAGCTCCATCCACCTCCTGGGTGTTCATTGTTGGCGATGGGGGGTATCCATGCCTGGATGCAAATATAAAGTTACCTTCAAAATCTATATGCTGTTGTTCGACATAGCTCTGTTTTCATGTAGGTGCAGTCAACCTTTGTCCCCCATTACCATTTCATTGTGCATTTTCCTGCACAACCTATGCATCCACCATGCCGACTTGATGGAACTGGGAGCAAGAGGAGACGCAGAAGGAGGAGGTACACTGTCCAGGATGATTCCCCAGCAGGAGCAAAGACCTGGAGAAAATCTGCGCAACAGACTAGCACCTGAAGTGTCTGCTCCTGGTGATGCCATTCCTGCACTGCAGGACCATGATTATTAGATTTTTGACACTTATCACTTTTTGGAAATAGTTTGTTGTTTCTGATGTAGTTTTTAAGTTGATATTGTTATTGTTCTACTGAGTTTCATGTTAATATTGATGTGTTTCAACATGCAGGTAAAAGTTATTAATCTACACTGTAAACAAAGTGGTGGCTTTATGAAAAATATTATAACTAATAAAAGAGGCAGAGACCAAAACTTTACTAAACTATATTTTCTTAAACATGAACATTTAACAGTTCCATTGCATACATGGATTATTTCTTTAACTTTTCATTAATTTATCGATAATGTCCATTAGATCCCTTTCATGTTCTCTTCTTTCCTATTTCTGCATTTTCTTGCTCTCTCTTCTCATACCACTCCCTCTCACTCTCTTCGCTTTGCTGTTTCTCTCTCTCCCTTTTCTCCTCTCTTTCTTGCTGCTCTCTCTCCTTCTCCTCCTCTCTCTCCAGGGCCTCTCTTTCTCTTCTTTACTCTCACGTTACACCACATCTTCTTTCTCTCATAATGCCCCTCGGGGTCTCCCTGTGTAGGTTCGAATCCTGTCAACAATGTTGCTTTTGGTGGTGGCTCATGCTGAGAAGGATAGTCTCTCCTCGTTTAGCCGAGTGTTGTTTCACAAGCCAATGATCCCATGATTCCACTGATCAACTACTTCAATGACCAGATTACCAGAATGTCGTATAGGATGGGTAAAATGAATGAGGTTTCCCTGACAGAGGCACCAGTCAAGTAAAAAACATGAAAGGGTGGGATTCCGACATCCCAGGATAAATGACTGAGCAGAGTTTAGCCAATTGTAAACAACAATATCCTGCTTCAAAAAATATCATCAAAACAAATAAAAAGACGGTGCTAATAGTGTGATTCTCCATGTTGTTGCTATCCGAGTAAGATTGTTTTTTTCCGGTAGACAATCCAATAAGAACCCATCCAGCCCCCAGACCTTAAGTGGAATTGAAAAAAGTTGACTTACTATCAAGAGAGCCATTTTGCCCCCTCTTCTTTTAAAAAAATGTCTGGAGCCACAAAACATAACAAAGCTTATAAACTTAGAAAAATGTTTAATCTTTTGTTAATTTGACCTGCTATAACAACAGAATAACAGTGCAAATTAAAGCAATGAATACACTGAATTACTGCAGCTGAAAGGATTAACAGATTACACACAGGAACAGCTTCTTCCCATCAGCAGTCACCATCGGAAACAGTTAACGACAACAGTTAAGCACATTGTCAACAGCTGAATCATTCATCTGCACTACTGACTGACAGTCGGCATACATTGTCGTACCGGACACTGGCACTTCATGTGTTACTTGTTACTGTTTTAAAATGTATTGATTAGTTGAAATTCGTAGTTATCCTGTAAGATTCAGAACTGTCATGGATGATGCAGACTGATCGCTTGATGCAGTGGCAACCCGACTGCTGTATTTTTTTTTGTGTGTGGTGCAATTCCAATGACACCCCACTAGATGTCCTTATTCTGACCATTTTTATATAGTTCACCTTTCACCTTTAACTTTTCGGCCGTTTGAGTGTGCGTAGTACACTACATTTTCATACAAATTCAGCTGAATGCACTTGTGTACCTAAAGCTCAGTTTAAGTATGGAAGTACGCAATTTGAGACACAGCACAGGTTTAGGAATTGCTTTATCAGCCTCTTTTCCTCCTGGTCTTTAGGGTTTACTGCACAACCAGAAGTGATGACAAGACAAGGTTGCCAGTGACAAGATGTTCTTTGTTCCTTTCAAGATATAAAATAGTGCTGAGGAGTCATACAGTTTCGTCAGGAGATGATTTCTATTCTTGAGTAATTAAAATATTTAAACTATATAGATTTGCTTTCTGGCTGTGATTGAGGAAATTGTGTATTTGTAAAGAAGAATATAGACTCTTCCTATCATTACAGAGCACAAGGGATTAGCAGTCCATCACCTTAACTGCCTATGTTGACTTGTGTGTTATTGTTGCGCTCAAATCATAGTCTGATTCCACTTTATTGTACCCAAAAGAGCAATACAGTTTGGAACAGAAAAGGGTCTGTGGTCCATTATTTTGTATATTTTTAATAGTATCAAACATGGAAAGTGGCTGGCAGTTTCACAATAATGAAAAGCATGATGTTGGAGATAACATCATGCCCCCCCCCCCCACACACACACACACACTGGACGAACCAGCGGCTGGATCTGACCATGGCGACCCCCCCGGAGAGGGCATTAACAGAGATCATATTAAAAGGTAAGGACACACAAATCACTTTTTCACTGATGCATTTATTTGTTTTCATTGTTCATCACACAGCACATCAGTCAGGGGGTCCAGACGTTGGTTGATGCCCTCTCACAGTTTCCTCCTGTCCCTGCAGGACAGCATGTGAAGACACGGCCGGTTGGGGCGAACATCGGCAGCTGGACATTGTGGCTCACAGGGATCCGCGCCGACGCTGGAGGAGGCCCCGGGGCCCGGAAGACCCCACGGAACTGGGAGCCGTAACGCTGGAGCTGCTGGGGGGAGTCACTGGGGATGCTGGAATTATTATTATTATTATTATTATCATTATTATATATATACGAAACGCGCAGGATTGTAAGTATGGCTCTGCCGTTGGCAGACCCACCAAAAATAGTGTTGGATGTTGGCAGAATTAAAGTGTTAGTGATAAACAAACTTAAGTACACTTCTATTCAATTACCTGCAGTTAGTAGAATACTCACTGTACTTAATGTAATAACATTACACCATGAATTAATTATTAACTGTCAACGGGAGCTTTTTTAACATTGAAGTTTCAATTTATCTTTCAGTCAACTATTTTCAAATGTGTCCACTAAGACATCGGACATTTGAAAGATAGTTTGAGGTGGATTCAAACTATGTGCTAAGAGAGGCTAGAAAAGACCCAGAAAGCCTGTTACAGCTATCCACTGCTGGCCTCTGTACGAGAGGCCCGATATACTTACCACTATACGAACAGGAACTGTTGTCCAGTGTTGCAAAATGTTTGAGTAGGGTCAAGGAAATGAAGACACAAGTATCTCAAATTATATTCCACATGCCCATAGAATGGCTATAAAACACCCAAAAGATCTACAACAGGGGTGGTCAAACTGCAGTCCTGGAGGGCCGCTGTCCTGCAGGTTTTAGATGTGTGTGTGAAAGCAAACAGTATTATAGATCTCGGGGGGTTAGGGTCGGCGTTGGCGATGTCCCCGCTGGCGGGAGGTCATCTGCTGCGTCCGGTGCTCTCATGATGCGCCACTAACTTTCGACTGGGGTTCTTTCCAGGAGTCGCTGCACAAATGTCATTTCCTGCTAAATTTGATCAAATGATTTTGAGCAAAAAAAAAAACAAAAACCCAAAGCGCTCCTTTTTGGGAAGTGGAATTTCGCCCAGGGGCTACAAACATGGTAAGTTGGTTGCAGTTTTACAAGAATTATGATAATAATAATCATGCATGAAAAGCATGTTGTTGGATAACTTTTCAAATACTGCTTCAAGGCATGTTAATAGAAAATCAAAGTGGACACCCTGCTTGGTATCATTCCTCCACATTCTTTTCTCACCACTTGTGAATCAGCCCATCTGAGGTCACACCAGCATGACCCCTGCTGACTTCTCCTCAACACACAACCCTCCTTATCAAGATGGCACCAAGAGCCATCTTGAACGGGCCTCCTTCCTCTAAGTTCACTCTCTGAGCATCAAACCATAAAGATGTCACAGCTGTCATGAGACAAACACCTTGCAGGGAGAAGAATCTTCCTCCCCCAACCATTTTATGACTCTAAAAGACCCAAATCTCAAACTCCCCACTCTCTTCTTTGGGGGCCAAACTGAACTCCAGACCTTTTCATGCATTCCTGATCAGGACTGAGACTCTGAGACTCCTTTCTTTCAATTTTAACCTAACAAATGTATTAAACATATTATGTGTCTCATGGTAATATTATATACTGGTATATACGAACATTACTCGTTTAACTACCAGTTAGCTGAGGTTGATATTAGAATCATTGATGTTTGGCTGTTCAACAATGTCCCCTTTTCTGATGACGTACTCTAATGCCTTACTACAGACTTCACCAGCATGAAATGTGTAATGCCAATACGTATATTCTTGATGTTCTTTCTTCTAGAATGTTCATTCTTGTATCCTTGAACCATTTAATGTGGAATCTTCTTACAGATCCTGATTCTTTCTTATTGTTAGATAAGTAATGATGCTCAGTTATACTAGGATATCTATTCTTTAACCTCATGATACATTCTGTGCCAGTAGTTTACAAGAGTTCACACATTGGGTCATGGTGTTTGGGGAAGGATTAACACAAAAGATTAATTGTTGGCTCCAAACCACAGATGTGCGTCTCCTGTCTTAAACTACTACTAGTATCTCCTCCTCTAACTTGTTACTTGAGGTGTGGTTGGACATTAACTTGACCAATTCATGCATAGTGATGAGTTATCTGAAACCACCTCTTCCCATGATAAAAGGGCAACACACATTTTGTCCTACGAGCAGTCATTTTATTCACTACGAGTATTTTCGGAGCAGTCTTTTTTCAGAGCATGAGTATTTTTCTTTGAGCACTCCTTTTTCTTTTACCAGAGTTCGGTACCCTCGCTCCTACAAAATTTTCCAAGTTTGTGCCGCACGTTCGTTCAGCTTTATCCTTCCTTTGTCTTTCTTCGTAACCAAGTTGTGCCTCTTAAGCTTGACTATTAGTGCCAGAGTTAAACCAAGTTTTACACTTTTATTTTGGAGACTACAACTAACAAACCGAACCAGCAGCGATTCTCACGTACAATAGGTTAGTCATTAGTACAGTTATTAAGGGATTAATAATTTATCAATAACTTTCTCCTATCACCATCACCCAGAGTCTTTTGTCTTCTTTTACGTTCTGTGTCTGTTCTTTGTTTGTCTTGTGTTTTGTCATTTTATTGTTTATATGTATGTTATTAGTGAGTCAATAAATACATATCTTAAAACTCATTGTTGCCTGTTTTTATTTGTGCACAGAGACACGATCCATCGAATCTAACAGATCCCCTACATGTCCATATATGTACACTTTTAGTTTATACTGACTGGAATACACAGACACACAGGCACATTCCCACACAGGTGTGTGCACACACACACACACACACACACACACACACCGTACACTTACAAACACACACTGATACATAGGCTACAATCACTCACACATAGATAGATAGCTAGTTAGTTAGGACATATCCACACTCAAGTTTGTCACTTGAAATGTTCATGTAATTGGCTCAAAAATAAACAGACTTAAAATGTTTAATCACTTAGATATGCTCAAAGCAGACACTCATTTACCAAAAGCAGGTAATTCACTCCACTCACCGCAGAATGAATGGTGGAGGACATCAAAGAAAATTGCAAACTACCGACATTTGAACACAGCGATCATCTGTCCACTACTCAAGACAAAGATCCTACGCTCCCATCCAGCTACCGACCAATTTCACTTGCGGATGCAGATGCGGATGCAGATCTTAAAATAATCTGCAAAATTGTAGCTCAGCGCTTAGAAAAAAATCACCCCATGGATAATACACCCTGACCAGACTGGATTTATTCAGGGCAGACACTCGTCAACCAATATGTGTAGACTGATAAACCTCTGAGAAGCCACCATAATCTCACTGGATGCAGAAAAAACTGCAGACATTAGACATTTTTTTTTTTGCCACACGTAACAAATTTGGCTTCGGGAAAACATTTATAGACTGGATCAGAACACTATACCGCTCACCGAGTGCCTCAGTTAGGACAAATGACCAAACCTCCGCTGGCTTCAATCTTCAGAGGGGCACAAGGCAGGGTTGCCCCCTCTCTCCCTCCCTTTTTGCCATATTTATCGAACCACTTGCGGCAGCAATTCAGCAAAATATTAATATTAAAGGGATTAAAATTTCAAACTCGCAGCCCAAAGTCAGCCTTTATGCGGATTCTTCTTCTTCTTTTTCCGGCTTGTCCCTCTTCAGGGGTTGCCACAGCGAATCATCAATTTCCATCTTTCCCTGTTCTCTGTATCCTCTACTCTGACTCCAACTACCTCCATGTCCTCCCTCACTGCATCTATAAACTGCATCTATAGACCAACAAGCCACAAAGCTTACTTGTATGGTGCCAATTCAGAATGTACTACAATGTAAAGCTTCAGTAAAACTTAACAGATGTAAACTGACAGATGATGAGTCCAAAGAGTGGGAGGAAGTTTACAACACATTCCTTTGCCGTAGTTGATGCAGCCACGGCACGCATTTCCCACCTCTATACCACACTATACAATCACCGCCTGGTCAGCAGGTCTGCTTTGATTTTCTATGAAAATGCCTTGAACCAATATTTGAACAGATTTGTGTAGCAACTCCTCCCTCCTTGTTATGCTTCCGGATTGAAAATAGAAAGGTTTTGTCTTTTTCTCTTCAGTCTTAACTGTATTGCTCTTTGGGCACAATAAAGTGGAATCAAATTATAATGTTTGAGTGCAGCAACAACACACAAGCCAACAGAGTTAGTGAAACAACAGAGCAGTTAAGGTTTGTCTGGAAAGGAGCAAAGAACACCTTGTCTTGACATTACTTCTGGTTGTGTGCAGTAAATCTAAAGAACGGGCGAAAAAGAAATTGACCACACACAGTTCCAATTGGCTGATAAAGCAATTCCTAACCAATGCTGTGTCTCAAATTACATACTTCCTATACTTATACTGTGTATTTTGCGTACCCAAACGCATTCACACCGAATGAGTGTGAGAAAATATCGTTCACTATGCACACTCAACTCACACACTCATTCTGCCACAGATGACAAGCTGTCCAGCTCTGTGCCAATGACAGAGCCCACCTTCCGCACCAGTTTGTTCAGGCGAGAGGCGTTCTTCTTCAGGTTGCCTCCCCAGCCCACTACTGCATACAGGACAGCACTTGCTAACACAGACTGGGTAGAAAGTCTGTAGCAGATGTCCTCACAGATGTTGAAGCACACCAGCCTTCGAAGTTCCATGAGCTCCAGGAATGGGAAGAAAATACAAACTTCACTGATCCTTGGGCTCTAAGAGCAGTTTCCATAGTGTAGTGGTTATCACATTCCCCCTAACATGCAAAAGGTAAATTTGATTCTGTTCACAAGTCAGAAATTTTGACCTGCTAAGTGACAGCGCCTGTGGAACATCCGCAAACAACTGATGATATGAAAATCTTGTTAAAGTAATTCTGCCGTTTTCAGTTAACATTTCTGAAGGCAAATCAACAGTTGCAAAGATTACAGATCCATTTGATCCTGTTTGAAAGCAGTAGAGGGGTGAAACAATGTTTGGGACGACACATAATCTCCACAAAATACGCTAGTTTCCTCAACCTTATGCTACTTCCATCACACACTCTCTCAATCAGCTTGAAATCCTGATCCTCGGTAGGCCTCTGATTCCTCTTTTCCTTGTGTGTTCACCCAGCTGAGCACATGTCACAACGTTAAATAATGTTGTCATTCATTTTCTTGCAGTTTAAGTGACAAGCAAAGTCTGAAGATCCAGAGGTTTACACAGTGAATAGATGTGTGACTCTTTAGCTTTTGTGCAGCTGTAAACAGATGTCAACAGATGTAAACATGTCAATGTGAACATGTGTGAAGTTTGTCCTTGTAAATACTTACTTGTTTGTCCTGGTTCATGTAGTTACAGTAAACAAACATATTGAGTTACTCTTCCTTATTTAATATTCTAACATGTCACCACTCCACGTTTGTGTAAAAGCTGGGAAATGTAAGATATTTCTTGATAAATAAGCGGGTGTTTAGTCATTCTGTTCTTGTTTGATGAGGTTCTGTTCTTGCTTGATCCTAACAACTTATATACAGAAATTTTGACTGTTGTTCATAAATCTTGGTTCATTAATAAAATACAACCAGTCTTTAAAAGACTAATAATAATAATAGTGTTGGCTGTTGGCAGAATTAAAGAGTTAGTGACACAGTGAATGACAGGAAATGATGCCTGGACATCTTACATGTGTAAAGTAGCATAGAATTATATCATAAAAATATAATTAGAATTACATTCTAAAAAATATAATTCTATACTAGTTCTTGCAGGACACAAATTGAGGTGAAGAGCTGGATTTGTCTGCAGTTCTTGAGTTTGACCATGAGAACCATGTTTCTGTCAAAGTGGCATCCCGTGTCCTTGAGTTGGTCTTATCAGGAGTACAGTGGATAAAATGTTATGTGGGAATAACCATCATTTTTCAAACAGTCTCATCACAGTTGACTGATAATGTTGCAAAATTGACTTGAATATGAATCACATTTTAAGATTTGGTTATTCCTCTTCAACAGCTACATTTGGTAGCTATGGGAAAATATCTGGCCCAATGTGACATAAATTTCATGACTAGCCCTGTATTTGTGTTAAAATGTAAAACCTGTGGATGCAACAATTTAGCCCATGTACATAGTTTCTTCACAAACTGAATAAGTGTTGACAAGCACGAAGCCTGTGTAGCTCACATGGTAGAGCATCAGACTTTTAATCTGAGGGGTCCAGGGTTGCACACCAGGGTCCAGGGATGCACACACACTCAAGGATACACATGCATGCACGCACGCACACAGTAATTGGACTGGTGAGGATGGCTTAGCACAGAGAATCAGAGCGAGGAAAAGCCACCTATGGGTGCTGTAGCAATAACCCAGTTATTGTTCATGGGCAGCATAGGGGATCTTTTAGATTCAATGGATCATGTCTGCTGCGCACAAAGGGAAACAGGCAACAACCAGTTAAGATATGTATTTATTGCCTAAATACCAATAACACACATATAATAGTAAAATGACAAAACACAAGACAAACAAAGAACAGACACAGAACGTAAAAGAAGAAGAAATATACATTCTTGAGTGATGGTGATAGGAGAAAGTTATTGATCAATTATTAATCCCTTAATAACTGAACTGACTAACCTTTAGAAAGTAGCTTGTTAGTAAATAAATACTCTTAATAAACGTACTGTGTTGAAAGTACTGGTGAAATAGTGTGAAATACGATCTGGCGTCAACGTCGAGCTTTTTATTCTGAAAAGTAGCCAGATGTTTTATTTTGTTGTCGGTGTGGATTTTCCTGTCCCACTTCATGGATTTAGTGCCTAAAATTATGTGTCTCAGCTATCTTCAACGCAGCACTCTGGACTGACTGAACAGAGACGCAACGCAACGCAACGCAGTCGGTTTAAATGGACACATTGATTAGAATGGAAACGTATTTGATCCGGTGCCGTGCCGGATCGGACACACAACGCACACGCAGCTGGTGTAAATCCCAAGGTAAGCTGAACGAACTTGGAGAACTTTGTAGGAGCGAAGGTACAGAACTCTGGTAAAAGAAAAAAGGAGTGCTCAAAGAAAAATACTCTGCTCTGAAAATGCTCGTAGTGAATAAAATGACTGCTCATAGGACAAAGGAGTGTGTTGCCCTTTTATCGTGGGAAGAGGTGGTTTCGTCTAACTCATTACTATGCATGAATTGGTCAAGTTAATGTCCAATCACACCTCAACTAACAAGTTAGAAAAGGAGATACTAGTAGTAATTTAAGACTGGCAGGAGCGGTGCATGTACCAGCCCCCAGGAGACACGCATCTGTGGTTTGGAGCCAAAAACTTTTGTGTTAACTTTCCCCAAACACCATGACCCAATGTGTGAACTCTTGTAAACTACTGGCACAGAATGTATCATGAGGTTAAAGACTAGATAACTTAGAGGAAGGAGGCCCATAAGGAGGTTCCGCGTTGATGAGACATCAGCATGGGGGTCATGCTGGTGTGACCTCAGATGGGCTGATTGACAAGTGGTGAGAAAGGCATGTGGAGGAATGATACCAAGCAGGGTGTCCGCTACAGTGGCCATCCACACCGAGAGGCATCATACTCCGAAGTATGGATACCACAAAGAGCACCACCATAGAGACCCCCCCCCCCCACAGCCTGGAAAGACCTGGGTAGACCCCAGAGGAAGTGGAGCCCCCCCCCCAGCCCCCTCCAGGCCCAAGGGGCTCCCAAGCCGAAGCCCCTGCGGGAGAGAGCAGACTCAACCCCAAGTGTGGAGGGACCCCATGAGGAAACACTGGAGCTAATAACCAAAAGATTAAAAAAAAGTCTAAAATTGTGAAGATTACGAAAAATCTACAATATTAGAATATACAGAGATTAAAACAATCGTGTCCCCTGTTTTCATCAGGGGACACGGTGTGATGTACAGATGTATATCATCAGCGAAATTGATACCGTGTGTCCCGATGACATCCCCCAAGCCAAGCATGTAAACATTAAAAAGAAGTGGACCTAAAATTGACCCTTGGGAGACCCCACACTTAATTTCATGCGTTCTAGAGGAACATGTTTCCATACTTACAAAAAAAAGATCCATCTGTGCGATAGGAGCGGAACCAGTTAAAAACAGTACCAGAGAGGATAGCATAGCCCACATTGTAGACTTTTGTCCATTAA
Source organism: Lampetra planeri (assembly GCF_965212315.1). Lineage (NCBI taxonomy): Eukaryota > Metazoa > Chordata > Hyperoartia > Petromyzontiformes > Petromyzontidae > Lampetra > Lampetra planeri. Next base: position 5,110 of record NW_027615440.1, on the reverse strand, counting down.
TCAAGTAACCCAAGACTTGTTGATCCAGCTTTGTGATCCAGGCACCTGGTGTCGATGTGTGTGTGTGTGTGTGCAGTGGCGGGCCATGCCCAGGGCCTTCAGTCACTGTAGAAACCATTCTTATTATGCAGAAATGCAGTATAAGGGGCTGTTGCGTCACATAGATAACTCATGTAGCCAAAATAAATGGATTTAATGAAGAAATAAGTCTCATACAACACACATAAAATCATCAATAATAACCTTGTAAAACTGCAACATTTTGGGAAAAGAGCAGCATTTTACACCTGATTATCCTGATTATTTGTCCACAAAGTCCTTCCTCTCTTTCTTCAGGGATAAGTTCAATTACTCTGTCGTAGAGATTATCCGTGTGTTTTAGGTCCTATCAACAAGTCCTTTTCTATGACATAGTGTCTCAGTGTTTTTAATATTCTATTTTCTTCGCCTTCTGCGCCCTGGTCACTCAGCTGTAGATCCACTCTCTACTACTGCACAGAGGGTCCGTGTGGGACTCAAAGTGGATGTCCGTAAGTCTTTGTACCTGCAAACCGTAACATTATGACACCAGCATTCTCCTCCTGAATCAATGGGGTTCTTGGAACATGCTGTCTTCTCTGGATTTGAGGTTTTATCAGTTCCTTTCCCAGTTTCCTCAAGAAAGAGGTCTCTCCTCTGGAGATTCCCGCTGTTCCACTGCAGGTTCAGTGACATACAAATGACAAAGGCGTTGTAAGGTGAGATGTCCAGTATGTCAAAAAATATCACCAGTGGCCACTTTTTAGCTTTGCAGCTAAAAGCAGTCACCAGCTTGTCCATGGTGTCCACCCCTCCTTTTGTGGTATTGTAATCCATGATGATTTCTGGTTTTTGATGCTCCTGGCCACAGATTCTCCTATCCCTGGCAGTGTACTCATGAGTACCACATTCTTGCCTTTCTTTGGCACAAAGGACACCAGGGATGTGTCAGCTGTGTACATAAGCTTGGAAGAGTTGACAGGCCTGCTCTTTGTAGTCAGCGATTGGGGTAGCTTGTTCTTCCGAATTGTTCCCACCAAAGTCAGCTTCCTCTTTAGGATTTCCGGGTCCCAGCTTGTGTGACATTAAAAAAAAAAATTGTTGTACCCAATGAGTGTCATCAACTCTCATGCCTTGATTTTTCTCAGGGGCTCCTCCATCAGGCTTCCAAGCTTATGATGAAGTGGCATCACAGAAAGCCCATATCTTGATACCATATTTTGCAGGTTTAGATGGTATATACAGCCGAAAGGGGCAGTGGCCCCTGAATGGCATGGGCTGCTTATCAATGCTGACATTAGGCCCAGGGTTGTACAACAGGGGGGAGCCGGTGCACCCACATTTTCCCACACTGTTCTCATGGCAGCTAATTTGTTTCTCTGCCATCAAGCTGGTCTGTCGTCTCGGTTATCAACGTACAGCAGATCATTTTGGAAATAATGTGGAAGTTTTCCAGAGACACTGTGGTGCGGAAAATTTCCTCTGCTAGTTTCTGCATCCCATAGGGATTCTGTGGATTCACCTTTGGACCTGAAAACTCCAGCAAGAAAAAGAACCCCAAGAAAAAATCAGTTTGGTCCATCTCCTTCCACATCTCTCAAAAACACGACGTCCTTCCAAATTACTACAATTCAGAATACTTTTCTGGATGGAATCTGGTATGAAAAGCTGACTTGATGGGCTGCACATAACCGCAGTCCGTGGTCAGAGGAACTGCTGGGATTTGAACCCAGGGTCTTTACTGAAGCACATGTGGAAAGTGTCTCGTGAAGACAATGAACTCGTCTTTTAAATCAGTGAGGTCAGAGGGTGAGTTGGTGGTACAGGCCCCAGGTGAAATCCAATACTCATCGAGAACACAACTAAACATGTGCATAGAAGTGATGTGAACGGTATGGTGTACCAGTGAAGAAACAAAGCACTAAAGTACTAGTTTAGATGCATTGGCTGGGAATCGAACCCAGGTACCTCACATGGCAAGCGAGCATTCTACCACTGAACCACCAATGCCTGTAGCAGTCCAAGAAATAGTCAACAGTCCTCTGACACTCCACAAGATCAATCCACTTCACAGGATCAGTAAATCTGAAATTCTGAAATACATGATTGTACGGTGTGCTGCTACATATGTGGATCCCCCCACTGGGGTCTGTTCTTATGCATCCCACTCCTTCCAGTGACTGGTGTCACTCACATGGCTACTGATGGACAACTGGTAACAAAAAGGTCTATCCAACTACCAATAGTACAAGTAAGGAGATATTTAGTAGTTGGACAGCGCCAGCAGCATTTAGACAGATTGATATGTATGTATGTGTGTGTGTGTGTGTGTGTGTGTTGTGTGGGGGGGGGGGGGTCTGGATGTCCACCCCAGAACATTTTGAGGAAAATGGAAGCAATCTTCTGCATTCTGGTGCATTCTAAGATGTTTTAGATGTGTTTTTTACATGTTATTTGTCTCCCTCCTGAAAAATAGGTCATCGGCTGCTTAATGAAAGTGTGGAGTGCAATGTTCAAAGAGGGGCGAAGTCCTTCGGCCTCCCTCACCGATGTGTGCAAGTGACAGGAAAAAACTGTCATGGTCCCATTCAAATTTCCTTGCAGTTCTCTCTCTCTTTCCCTCACACACACACACACACACGCTACTTGTTTTCAATTTGACACCGCTGACACAGACGAGCTCAAATGCTAACTAGCAAATGGAACTTTGTGGCTGATAATTGTCCGGCAGAAATGGTGTTTGGACAAAACTGGGAAAACTGGAGCAAGTCTGACTTACTTTCCTCTTCTTTGTAAAAACATTCCTATTATCCATCTCGTCCATGAAACTAGTTCTATTGGAAACCAAGTAACATGACATGTCAACAGTAATGTTGCTGGCATTATCTCCTTAACCAGGTAACTGCTACAGAGGCAAACTTTGCATCCCATCAAAGGAAATTGAACTTCCTTTGATGCTTGTGAATGCAGCTAGTATGTGTAGAAAACGAGGGAAAACATGGAGTGGATTTCTACTGACGTGGGGTATTTGTTTTACTGAGGAAATGGAACAGATTTGATCATGAAGCAATGAAAAGTGCGCTGGACAAATACACCCATCATGCATTTATATTTTTAATGACAAATGTGTGTGTGTGTGTGTGGAGGGGGTCCCAAACGACCGTTGGTGGGGACGCCCATGGTTGGACAGGAATCTGAATTCCCACGCATCAACGCTAGAGAAGACGCTAGATAAAATGTCCATTTGCAGAAGTGTACAGTGGCTGTTAACCTGTTACTAGAAACAGTTTGTAACCTGGCAAACCAGACCTACATCCTACATCAAAACATTGGGTCTGGGCACTCACTACTGGGCTGGGCTCAATCCGGGGGGGGCGGGGATAAACCACAGGATAAATGACGACAAAAGACTCCATGGGTAAGTGTTCCATGCATAATGTGTTGTTCACTCCAAATCGTTCAATGTCAAAGCCAAAGCCAACTCGAAAGGCTGCTTCTCGATTATGTTAAGCCCGCCCACTGACTCCATACATGATGTGATTGGCCCAACCAGAGTTTGGATTTTGCAGCTTGTGAGCAAATGAAGAGTATCTCCTAGGCCAGGGGTGTCCCAAACCGGTCCCTCGAGGGCCGCATATCCTGCAGGTTTTCCATGTCACCCTGCTCCTACCTCACCTGAATCAGTCTCTGAAGTTCTGCAGAGGCCGACAACGAGCTGCTGATTTGAGTCAGGTGTGTAAGAGGAGGGTGACATGGAAAACCTGCAGGATATGCGGCCCTCGAGGACCGGTTTGGGGCACCCCTGTCTAGGCGGGCGGATCAAATTGGCTGCCGCTAGAGTGCATCGACATTTCTAGAATAAACAGTCTGTGCAGGTGCATGAATCGTCTTTTAGTAGAAGATCAGCATCCCCTTGTTCATCTCAGCACCGGTAGGAATGTGCTTCCACAGAACGTTGGTTTTAGCGACTGATTTCAACAAGATCACAGGATCTGCATCACCGACCGATAAATTAGAACAGGCACGTTTACGTCTCATCTGCTGGTCTGAGGAATTGACGTCTGTGTCAAATGACCAAAATCCAGCAGACAAAAGAGGAAAAGTGCAATGAATGCTCAGTGTAAATGCGTAATGGTCCTCATGAGAGAAGGTGACAGCTGAAGAAACTGCAAATGTGAGGACGCCCTGAAGCCCCCATAGAACTGCAGACAGCTGATGGAGCCCAGACCCACCAGAACACCGCACAGAGACACGCCACAACGTGCATTTAGACAACAGTAGGACGTCGCTTTGTGTCCACGAAGACTTTAAGCGAGAAAAATAATCTGCATTCATCACCCCCCACATATATGAGCAAAGACAAGACTGGACCGGAACACAGAAACAGAACAGAACATGTGTGAGGAAGAGAGAGACAAATACGGAACAGCAAGATATTGTGAAAAGGAAGCAGATGCCAGCACAGCGGTCCCTGGCCAGGCCCCAAGGCGTCACACTTCACCCAGCATGTTGCTCTCAGCTCAGGGCGCGCACACACACACACACACACACACAACACATAGCAGCCTTTAGCTCTCAGACACTTCCTCCATTGCCTCTGTCCCTGTTCTAATGACTGACCTTACAATCACAGGAACAGGGTAAGCGCTCCATCCCCATTGGCTGCGCCGTCCAGAGCTCTGTGCACCTGCACTCCAGGCAGAACACTGCCTGAGCCTGTGAGCCAACTGTACATGACTATGGTTCACTCCCCTCAGCTGTCAAGATCCTGCAGCAACATCACATCCATTCATCCACCGAAGGAGCAGATCTGCTAACAAGCAGGCAGATGGGGGGAGTCTTGCCAGAAGTGTTTGAGAGAAGTGACATAATACAACGTCAATCACCCATGTCACCATTTTGAGAGAGAGAGAGAGGGAGAGGTAGAGAGAGAGAGAGATGCAGGTCAGCAGAGTTTCACTGTACAGGGCGGTTCTGCTCAGGTTCTGGTTCTAGTCCTGGCTGGGTTGGTCGCTCTATGCGCCACAGAGGACTGCACATCCTTTTTTTTACGCAGTAATCCATTCGCTTCCACCGAACAACTCAGATATTG
>NW_027615439.1:0-42992 GCF_965212315.1 Lampetra planeri | reverse complement strand
AAGGCCAAAGGGCATGACCAGGTATTCGTAGTGGCCAGTGGGAGTGTTGAACGCCGTCTTCCACTCATCCCCCTCTCGGATGCGGATCAGATGGTTAGGCGTTGCGCAAGTCCAGCTTAGTGAAAACCTTGGCCCCCTGGAGCAACTCGAATGCCGTGGTCATGAGGGGGCAGCGGGTACCGATTCTTGACGGTTATGTCGTTGAGGCCCCTGTAGTCGATGCAGGGTCGTAGGGACTTGTCCTTCTTCTCCACGAAGAAGAAGCCAGCGCCAGCCGGGGAGGAGGAAGGGCGTATGATGCCTGCGGCCAGAGACTCCCGGATATAGGTTTCCATGGCCCCCCTCTCGGGGACCTGACAGGGAATACAGACGCCCCTTGGGAGGGGAGGTACCCGGAAGGAGGTCAAAGGCGCAGTCGTAGGGTCGGTGAGGCGGGAGAGAGGGTGCCCTGGTCTTGCTGAAGACCTCACCGAGATCATGGTACTCCGGTGGGACCTTCGAAAGGTCCGGTGGGTTCGATGTGAGGGGGGGAGCGGCCAGGGCCAGATGCCCTGTACCAGGCAGACTTGCCGACAAAAGGGGCTCCACCCACAGATAGCCCCTGCAGACCAGTCGACGTGTGGGTTGTGGCGCCGTAGCCAGGGAAAGCCCAGGATCAGAGGGATGCGAGGAGAAGGCAGGACATGGAATCGTATGGTCTCGTGGTGATTTCCCGACATCTGTAGGTCCACAGGTCTCGTCTGATGGGTGACAGTCCCGAGCAGGTGGCCATCAAGAGCCCGGGCAGGCACGGGCTTAGGCAGGGGTTCCAGGTCGATTCCCAAACGGCCGGCTAACCCCCTCGTCAATTATGTTGGCGTCGGCCCCTGAGTCAATTAGGGAGGGCTTGGGGAGGACTCAGGCAGAAGGATCTTAACGGGAAAAAGGAGCCGTTCGACACTTGAGGAGATTTGGAATGAGGATGGGCTCACCAGTACCTCCTCTCTTACCGGCGAGCCCTCTCTTTTACCGGGCAATGGGGGATAAAGTGACCCGACCGGCCACAGTACAGGCAGTGGTTGGACTTCCGACGCCGCTCTCGTTCTTCAGGGGAAAGGCTGGTGCGGCCGACCTGCATGGGATCCGGGTCGCAACCAGGTGACTCTGGGCCAGAACCAGACCGCACTGGATGGGGAATCTGCTCTCGCGGTGGAGGAGTGGGCAACGGGGGAAGTGGTACTTGCCGACCCTCTCGCCTGCGAGCCATGGACGCGAAGGTCAATGCTGATGGCGAGTGCTATAACTTCGTCAAGGGTGGACGGGGGGGCATGGGACACCAGCTCGTCCTTGATGTAATCCGCCAGCCCATGCAGAAAGGCGTCGCGGAGTGCCTCCTCGTTCCATCCGCTCAGGCGGGCCTTAGTCCGGAAGTCGATGGAGAAGTCGAGCACGGTGCGCCTTCCCTGATGCAGATTCAGAAGCCCACTGGCATTAGCAGACCGAGCACCATGCCCGAAGACCCTTGCGCAGTCCGCCGAAAAACCCTCAAACGAGGCGCAGGCGGGGGTCCTCCTATCCCACTCGGCCGTGCCCCACAGCCTCACTCTCCCAGTTAGCTGGTTGATGGTGAAGGCAACCTTGGCTGCCTCAGAGGCGAAGGTGAGAGTTGCAGGGCGAAAAAGATGGAGCAGTTGGTCAGAAATGGGCCGCAACCCTCGGGTTCGCCGGCGTAGCACTCAGGGGGCTCCAACGCGTGGCTCGGACACCGGGTTCTGAGGGAGAGGGGGGTCCACAGGTGGAGGCGTCTCTGGGGCTGGGCTAACCGGGGCTAACTGGGCGACGGTGGCGGACAGCTGCTGCACCAGGCTGGCCAATGAGGAGAGAGTCTGTTCCTGGGTGGCAGCGGTCTGCTTGGCGCTGGCCCGCCATCGAAGCCAAGAGGGCCTCATGGTGCTGCAATGCCTCCCTCAATCCGCTCAAAACGATTCTGGGGGGTGGCGTGTGCTGGGTCCATGTTATGGCCAGATTGTACTGAGACGGGGGATTTTCTGGACCCAAACGCAACACACAGAACAACGTTCCCAAACAGACAGGGAGTTTATTGGTCGCGGGGCAAAGAAGAAGGGGTGGGTCGAACACAAAAAGCTTCAGTAACCAAGTCTTCTTCAGTATCTTCTTTACAGGAAAATCAAACAAACCGTCGTAACAAAATTCTCTTCAGCCGATGATAAACGTAACTCAGAGCAGACTCAACAAAAATCTCTTCAGCAGTATTTCATGAGGCGACAGGTAGCAGGGACAGGAACGGACGGAGCCAGCAGCGGGAGGACAGGATCTGGGAAGACAGGTACACATGAGCAACAATCTGGCACAGACGAGCAGGACAGGCGAGGCTTTAACACTTCTGAGAGGGACAGGTCGGGGTGGTTGAGAGTGATCGAGTTGGGATTGGCTGGGAGTGGCGAGAGGTGATGCGTTCAGGGAGGAAGGGAGAAACCGGTGACGCTGGCAACCCATGACAAAAATCATCCTGATGGAGCTGTGCTAGAAAGGATCAGGGGCAACGTGTAAAAAAATTATCTCTGTCTTCAAAAAAGAGGGGGTACCCTGCTTTTCACAGGAATGTTACCCTGCTCTGGAGCAAGATAGTTGTTCATCAGTAAGTTACCATGGAGACATCTTGATAAAAAGAAACCCTGAACTTATCTCACTAAAACAAAATCCAGCTTCGTGGTACAGGCCCCTGGTCTCTCAGCTCTAGTTCCACCCTCTTTTGGACTCCGCAGAGGACAGAAATAATGTAAATAACATGAAATGACATTTCACTGGAAACTACTCACCGATGGAAGATCCGATGACTGCGGACATTCTGAGTCCTCTCCCCCTCTGAGACGCTGGAGTCTTTTCCTCACTGTGACATTTTTTGCGAGTTTCGGAGCTGCTGACCTTTCTTAACAATGTCCAGCTTTTCTTGAAAATAGCTTGTAGGGTGACAAAACCCGCTATTAAATCACTTCAACTTTATTTTTTGCGCGTTCAACTCCAACAGGTACCGTTTGCTAGCTCTGGTTTACACTGTCTATGACTATGACGCCATACAACTGCTGGAAGGCCTTGGGGTCCTCGACTCACAATCTGATTAACCAATCTGGTTCACGCAACAGTTTGGTCAACGCAACAGTTTGGTCGACACTCATTCGATGCTCCAGGAACTGCGGAGTGGATTGTGAAGACCTCCAGGAAGATTTCTTTGACCAGCAACAACTGATGGGTGAAATGAGATTGGATGAGTGCATTTGGTTGAAAATACACGTTTGGAAGCCGCGCAACCATGGGAAAAGCTATGAAAGGAAAGGAACATTAGGAATTATTTAATACGTGGAAATTACGGGCAGGACGGGTGACAGGATGTCAGATGCTGTGGGGGAGTAGAGGAGGGGTGAGGTTGCGTCTGTCGTAGGTAGGGGAGTGAGTGTGGGCAGAGCAGGGAGGGAGTTGAGTCTCCCGACTGCCTGGTGGAAGAAACAGTCCCTGAGCCTGCTTGTCTTGGCCCGGAGACTCCCGAGTCTCCTCCCTGATGGCAGTGGGCTGAAGAGGCTGTGGGATGGGTGGCTGGGGTCACCAGCAATCTTGGTGGCTTTACGGGTGAGGTAAATGTCCAGAAGGAGAGGAAGGGAGACACCAATGAACCTCTCAGCTGCTCTCACGATGCGCTGCAGAGTCTTACAGCAGGACACGCTGTGTCCACACTGTGATGCTGCTGGTCAGGATGCTCTCAATGGTACTTCTGTTGAATGAGTGCATGATGGTAGGTGGGGACCCCTCTTCTCAGTCTACGGAGGAAGTACAGACGCTGATGGGCTTTTTTGGCCAGTGATGCAGTGTTGCGGCTCCAGGACAAGTCTTCAGAGATGTGCAGAAACCCAGGAACTTGGTGCTGCTCACACTCTCCACTGCAGCACCGTTGATGGTCAGTGCAGCGTGCTGGGAGTGCACTCTCCTAAAGTGCACAACAACCTCCTTTGTCTTCTCCTCATCCAGGTGGAGCTTGTCCTTGTTGTCTGCTCACCTCACTCCTGCAGGATGTGTCATCGCCATTGTTGATGAGACTCACCACTGAATGATAACAATGTTAACTGATGTGCTTTCTACAATGTAGTTTTGAGATTTTAAAAGCAGTTTGAAAGTAGTCTGTGGATGCTGTTCAAAGTTCAAACACTGACACATCTCAACATTTGAAACATGATAATATTCATTCATTATATAGAAAACCAATCATATTGAATTAGTTTCAAACACTTAAAGTAACAACTATGGGGTGGCGTCAAATTTGGATGACAAGGCTTTGAATATTTGTTTGATAATGTGAAGTGACGGAAGCCATTCTTGATTATTATTATTATCATCATTTTTCTCTGGGTGAGAACAAACAATGTTTACAAATGTCTTGGACTGATTGCAAGACATGGGTGCAATGATACTAACCTGAAATAGTCATAGTTCATGTCTCCATAGCAACATTGCTATGGAGACAGCTTTTTATCAACTGCTACTTTTACTTTTAAGCTAGTTCACATAACTGTTTGATCAGGAGCTGATATCAGTGTAAGCAGAGTGCTAGTGTGAAAGAAGAATGTTGGGAAATACTGCTGATCTCTCACCTGAACTTCTTGGGCCCATGTTTGACATCCTGGCTGAGCCAAGTGTTGTACCGGGTGATACGTTTGTGCTGCCAGAGCAACCATCAATAGCTGCACTTGACGTGTCCCCTCAATTCACTGACTTACAGCCGATGAACTGTCTGCGAGGTGCCTTTTTCACCAGCCAGGTAATTCACGTAATAGATGTATTTGTACCTGTTGGCTACAAAATATTCAAGAAGACATGTCTCGTCGCATGTCGATTAACATAAGCTGTGTGAGTGCAGAATGATTTAATAGACATAATAATTGATTTTGATTTCATTCACTTTGTAGTTCAAATTCTCTGAGACTTTATTTAGATTGTGTGTTAACATCATGGGTTAACATCATTAACATCACAGCACTAGGACTCCACTCCACGTTTTCCTGGTTTCCTACACGTACACCCACAGCAACCAAGCATACATCAAAGGATGGTTAACTTCCCGTGATTCCTGTTCTAGTTTCAACTAGAACCCACAAGGGGAGAAGCCTGAATTAAGAAGCCTGAATTATTTCAAGGGATATAGGTATAGAAAGGATGAGTCCTCTCTTACAATGGAAGGCAGCATCAAATCTGCATCCTTAATGAGTTCTGTGGGAATAAAATTTTTCTGTAATAGTTTTCATAAATACAGGTTGTGGTTTTGTGATAAACATATAGGCTGAGATATTGTGTCTTTTACTTTACTGAAGAGTAATGCTCTCTGGCAGCAGTCCTTTACGTCACACCCTTGGCAAGATTTCATCTTGTGCCCCCTTACGTTGCAGTTTCACAATCAGGTTTCATACACTCTCACAGAAGCTGCATGTATGTGTTCAATATTTAAGTGAAAACGAGTAAGAATAAAATATCAGCCTAGTTCAAATATCATAAAATCAAAATTTTGCCCTGAGCACAACTGCTTTGTTATGCCTCCCAAAAATATAACAGCAATTTAGTTTCAAGAACAACACAGTGGCAACATCAAACTATAGAACAAGAGGAGAAAATCAAAAGGGATAAAGTATAAGTAAAATATGTTTTAAGTGTTTGTCCACACACATCAGTGGATGCTGAGTGGGAGTAAGAACAGTAAACTTGAAATATGTAATCTGATATGTCTGCACATCCACAATATAAACGTGCATATGACTGAGTATGAGCTCAATTAAAAGCTACAATGTGCAGTAGTTGTCCATGAGAATTATGAAGTAACTTACATAGTTTGCTGATGGTATTATATAGAGCTTGGACAAAAACAGATTTAAGCTTGGTCCCGAATTCAAGCCCAAATTCACGAATGAATCGTGGACAGTGGGCAGGATAGTGTGGTTTAGGGGTAAATTTGCCAGGAGAAAGGAGCTGGAGCTTGATGAGTAGGGCTAATGTATACCAGTGAGGGCTGCCGTTGGGAACAAATCTTCCTCTATCAGATGAGGAAGGAGGTGGAAGATAGTCCACTTCTCACATTGCTTTCTCTGGCAGAGCTTCATCACGGAGAATTGATTTGTTTTGAGGCACAGGTCGATGCTTCCTGTCATTCTGGCCAAAGAAAAGTTTGAGTATTGAACTTGTGGAGAGTTACAGTTTTTCTCACCATGAAACTTGCAATATCAACTTAATTATGTGTGGAATGGTGCCTTCCAGAACATCATGCATGACATATGGGGTTTCCTCTCACAAACCATATAGTGAGGTATGACATCAAATGACATGGTCCTGTTGCACCTTGTACCTGTATGCAGTACACAGGAATATTAATCTTTGTGGGTTGCTACGTCCTCATGGCGGCACAGACAATGCCTGCAAATCCTTCCACTGCTGAAACAAGTGGACCATCCAGCCAAAGAGAAGGAGAAAGATTGTCTGACACAATGGATCCACCACCCCTTTGATTGTGTGCTGTTTGCTGTTAATATTGATGGTCAACCCGTCAACAAGTCAGCTATCAGTGGTCTCACTGATTCACATCCAGATTTTTGCACAAAATTTATGTTTCACAGTGACAGCAACATGGATGTTCTGTCGTTGGGATCTGCACTTTGGAGGTTGATTTTACAAGAACGAAATAAAAACTCAGTATTTTGTGTTTCAACTTCTTTGACCCCAAATAATTCAAAACCTCAAATTCATTGTTATATAACTGTACCTGCAATTGTTGTCTAATACATAATTTACACATAATATAATACTTGTAATATAATTATAATACAATAATATAAAAATAGTGATTCCTAAAAATTGATCCATCCACGAAAGTCTAAAATGCCTCTGTAGACTCCCTAATATCCTCTAAAACATGATTTCCTGACATAATTTCTGGCAAGAATGGTTTGCAGAAGTTTCTTAATTGGAATATATTGACAGGATTCCTTCTTCCCATTTGAATCGTGGCCAAGGATATGACAGGCGCAAAGTCATTGATAGAACTTCACTATATATTCACTATAAATGCCCTCAAAACGTGTCAAATATGTTATCCTCCATAAGGATATTGAGGTTTTGCTCATCTGCTTTTTCCAGAGAGATTGTTCCTGACATTGTTTGGTGAATTAATGAAAAAGCTCCCCAACGTCTTTAGAAACACTTGTTTTTATCACTTGAATTCCTAACTAATTCCCTGAAGCTTGAGAATACTACAGGGGAGATCTTATTTTTTTCCACTTCTGCTAGTTTCTCTAAAAAAAAAAAAAGAGGGTGAAGTCTTTATGTGGGGCTCTTCTTCAAAAGTGATCTTCAATGGTTCCCTGAACTTCACTCTTGTTTTGAAGTTGTGTAGTTGTTCTGGGGAGATGTGTTTGAAAGTGATGATATTTTTTTGTGTACTGGGGAATCCATTTTTGCCACATTCAACAACAAAGTTAGGTTGCCTTTTGATGATATAGTTCAAGATGTTTCAGGTGTCCCTCTTTTGTGTTTTTTTTTATTGTTGACATTGATAATTCATTATATCCCAACAGAAAAAGTGTTGCAATCCTTCAAAACCTTCTTTTTCAAGCTAATGACGCACTTTGGCTTTGGTCCAAGCTGTGTAATTCATTTCTAAGAGAAAACATACAAGCAAGCAAACAAACAAGCATAACGAGAAACAAATGCTGAATCACCTTTCACCATAAAACCTCACCTCACTTAGATCCAGCCTGAAAGTTAGCATTTCAATGGGAGTTTTGCACCATTTAAGTCTTGACCTTGCTAACTCTGATATCAAACACTTCCTTGACTAAGCCCAGTCAGCAGGGGTACAGCAGCATCCCATGCAAGCTAAGCATGTGATCAGGACAATCTGTACAAGTATGAGACAAATACGCAAGTGGAATTGACTGTAAAATAAGGATATACTCATTCATCATCCTCTACTTGTTCCAGTTATGGGTAGCAGTTTTGCTGGAGCCAATGATCCCAGCTATGAATGGGCAAACTCAACATAGAAAGATCCCAGGCCAGGAAGTGAACCAGGGATCTTCTCACTATGAGTGCTAACCACTTCACCACCATGTTGCCCAAATAAGTATTTAATATTTCTCAAATTGCCTGTCCACACAACACCTCAGTAGGCATTAACATTGGTCAGTCTACATCAACGAGGCCTTGAACTCACAACTTCAGTGACCAAAACTGTATCCCTACATCACCTTACTTGTAGCAAACTTTCAAGAGTCTGTGTTCGGTGAGGCGTACAGCTCACTTGGATGCCCCAGAAACAGGGTTTACAGTCCTTGCTGCAGGGTTCAATTTCATCTAGTAGTTCTTTGCCATCTCCATGTGTCATCCCCTCCTGAATAAGGGAGTAGTCCAAAAACTCTTTTCTCTCTTTACTGTCTAACATCTGACCCTGGCAACCGCGCAATCAATTGTACATGTTATAAGTTGTTGCTGGCACTGGCAGTCTTGTGTTTATAATGACCATGACGTACATATGAAATGAAACACAGCCTGTGGCATGATGCGTCTGGGGAATGAACGCCCAGCCCACCCCTCACTGAGACGGCAGTTCGAGAAGAGGTGGCATTAATCTTCTGGACAGCAACAATGTCCAAACGAATATATTCTTCAAGCACCGTAAAAAGAAGAAGTTTGAGAAGGAAAAAAGATAATGACAAGGTAAGGCTAAGTAAATGTTATGTTTACCACATTGAACGTTTAAGCTGAAAAAACATGTTTCGTTTAATGAGACTTTAAACTTGGTTAATGTGTGTATGTGTTTGCGTGGCCTGTGTGTGTGCTAGTTGATACATGTCCTTCAGCTGCTGCGGTCACGTATCCTGGCTGTTTATTAAAATAATAAACAGCTGTTTACAGGACGAATCACAATTACACATTTATTAATGTCTGATTAGATATCTATTGATCATGCAATATACATTTATGGTTCAAATCTCAGTCTCGAGTGGTGATATAAAGAGATGGTAATGACCTGTTCCTGTTGATCAATGATCAACTGATACCAACAATATCGAAAAAAACTTCCGCAATAAATAGTGTAATTTATCCCTGAATGTACATTAATTTATGTATAGCATGGTTTTCGTGCCAAACCAGAGGAGCTTGGAATTAGACTTAAAGACTGCAGAGGTCAGTCCTATGACACTGGATCAAATATCCATCCATCCATCTTCATCCATTTATCTGAGATTGGGTTGCGTGGTTAGCAGCTTCACCAGCGTTCCCAGGCCAGGAGGGAGATATAATTTTTCCACCTGGTCTTCGGTTTACCATGGAGCCTCCTCCAAGCCGAATGTGCCTTGGAGCCTCCCAAGGGAGGCACCCAGGTGGCATCCTCACCAGATGGACAAACCACCTCAACTGGGTCCTCAACACAAAGGAGCAGCAGTTCGACTCTGAGCTCTTCTCGACCGAGCTCTTCACGCTATTCCTAAGGGTGAAGCCAGCCCCCCTTCTGAAGAAGCTCATTTCGGCTGCTTGTAGCCACGACTGTGTTCTTTTGGTCATGATTTTGACAAAGGGTCACCTGAAGATCAAGCGCTTCGCCTTATGGTTCAGCTCTTTTTTGTCAACAGTGCGATATAGCGACTGCAATATGGACCCCGCTGCTCCAATTACCTGGCCAATCTCACACTCCATGGTACCCTCACTCGTGATAATTGAACTCCTTCACTTGGGTTAAAGACTCGTTCCCAACTCGGAGTAGACAGTCCACTGTTGAGAACCATGGCCTCCAACACAGAATTGTTCTCCTCATCCTCATCCCAGCTGCTTCAAACTCAGCTATGAACCTGTCCAATGAGTGCTGAAGGTCACAGACCGATGGAACCGACAGCACCATATCGTCTGCAAAAAGCAGTGATGCCATATTAGGCCCCCGAACTGCTACCTCTCCCCTCCACAACTATGTGTAGGAATCCTGTCCATGAAAATCAAGAAAAGGATCAGTGACATGGCTCAGCCCTGATGGAGGCCCACCCTCACTGGGAACAAGTGTAACTTACTGCCAAGCTCCCCGGATGCAGCTCTCACAGCTCTTTCGATGTACGGGGATTGGATGGCCCTGAGGAGTGACCCCCCTCGCCCCATACTCCCGCAGCACCTCCCACAAAACATGCCTGGGTCATATGTCTTCTCCAGGTCCACAAAACACATGTAGACCGGATGGGCATTCTCCCGGGCCCCCTCCAAGACCAGGATCGTTCAAATTTCAAATCTATACAGTGGTTTGGTTTGATATATTGTCCAAAATCAACATTACTCGTTAACTCCTGAAGCCACCCAAAAGGCAGCTTGATGTCGCTGTCGATCTTACTGACAAAACAAACTCATCCTTGAAGAAGTTGTTGGATCCAATCTCCTAATTACCCTTTTTGCTATGTGTGAGTGGATCCTGCGTGTTCTTTTAATGAGGCGATAAGAGAAGGTATTTAGGCATGAATCAGTTTTAATCTATCAGTCAAAATGTAGTAAACAGAGCTCTGGCTCTGATCTTCTATTCCCTGACCGACAACAGAGTGTCTCAGTTCACTACGTCTGACTGACTAGATTTCCCTGACCCAGTATGCTATAATACAAAGTAGGAATCATGCAGTTGTATGGGTCTTCTTCTCATTGGCTGTTCCGTGGTGATGATGATCTTCTCAGGATGTATCCTCTGCTGATTGGCCGTCGCCATCTGAGCTCCTCATGGCATTCAGTTCCTCCGTGTGAAAGCTGTAACTGACCACCTCAACGACACTGGTTTCTGTCTACCATTAACAGAGTTGTTATCTACTTCATTTCCTTCTTCACCCAGGTTATCTGTTGGGCTCAATTCAATGATTTGAATAATGTAATTAATATATATTTAACGATAAAATTTAATGTATACTACTCAGTGTATTAATAATGAATTATTATTATTATTAGTTTATAATGATGATCCTGAAAAACCCAGCCACTAGGGAGCAGTTGCGGAAGCCATTGTTGACTGGTGCCGGTCCCAAGCCCAGATAAATGGGGAGGCCAGCCACTAGGGAGCAGGTGCGGAAGCGTTGTTGACTGGTGCCGGTCCCAAGCCCGGATAAATGGGGAGGGTTGCGTCAGGAATGGCATCCGGTGTAAAACTTTTGCCAAATCAAGTATGCAAGTGATCAAAATGATTTCCAAACCGGATTGGTCGAGGCCCCGGGTCAACAACGACCGCCAACAGTGCTGTTCACCTACAGGGTATTGTTGGAAATTGGACTACTGTTGGTCAAAGAAGAAGAGGACGAAGAAGAAGAGGAGGACGATTGGTGCAGGGAAAGAGGGAAAAGAGGAAGGTTAGAAGGATCAGTCTAAGGTTAGGAACTCTGAATGTAGGTTCAATGACAGGGAAAGGTAGAGCATTAGCTGACATGATGGAGAGGAGAAGAGTAGATATTCTGTGTGTGCAGGAGACTAGGTGGAAGGGCAGCAAGGCAAGAAAACATTGGAGGAGGCTACAAGTTGTTCTATTATGGTCTAGATGGGGAAGAGGAACGGAGTAGGGGTGATTATTAAGGAAGAGTATGCTAGGCAGGTGGTGGAGGTGAAACGAGAGTCAGACAGGTTGATGTGTGTGAAGGTAGAGATAGAAGGGGTAATGGTGAATGTAGTTAGTGGTTATGCCCCACAGGTGGGCTGTGAGTTAGAAGAAAAGGAAAAGTTCTGGAATGAGCTAGATAGAGTGATAGAGAGCATTCCCAGAGCAGAGAGAGTAGTGATTGGAGCAGACTTTAATGGTCATGTAGGTGAAGGGAACAGAGGTGATGAGGAAGTGATGGGCAGGTTTGGCCTTAGGGATAGGAACTTGGAAGGACAGGCAGTGGTAGACTTTGCCAAGAGAATGGAAATGGCAGTGGTAAACACCTATTTCCAAAAGAGAGAAGAACACTTGATAACTTACAAGAGTGGATGCAGGTCTACACAGATAGATTATATTCTATGTAGAAGAGGTCTTCTGAGGGAGGTTAGCGACTGTAAGGTGGTGCCAGGAGAGAGTGTAGCCAAACAGCATAGGATGGTAGTGGTGTAAGATGGTGATGGAGGTGAGGAAAAGGAAGAGGGTGAAGACAGGGAAGAAAATCAAATGGTGGAAATTGAAGAAAGAGGAATGTTGTGAAGAATTCAGGAAGGAGGTTAGGGCAGTGCTGGGCCGTGTTAAGGAATTCCCAGATGATTGGGGACGCTACGGCAACAGTGATTAGGGAGTCAGGTAGGAAGGTGCTAGGTGTGGCCTCAGACAGAGAAAGGAGGACAAGGAAACCTGGTGGTGGAATGTTGAGGTTCAGGAGAGTGTACAGAGAAAGAAATTAGCGAAGAAGAGATGGGACAGTGAGAGAACAGAAGAGAACAGGCTAGAGTACAAAGAGAGGGCAAGGAAGTGAAGAGGGAAGTGGCCAAGGCCAAACATAAGGCATATGAGGAGTTGTATGAGAGGTTAGATACAAAGGAAGGGGAAAAGGAGTTGTACAGGTTGGCGAGGCAGAGAAATCAGGCTGGGAAGGATGTACAGCAGGTTAGGTTGATGAAGGAGCAGAGAGGGAAGTGTCATCACCAGTGAGGAAAGTGTGCTGAAGAGATGGAAAGAATACTTTGAGGAATTGTTTAAATGAAGAAAACGATAGGGAACGTAGGAATGAGGAGCCAGAAATGATTAGGAAGGAGGTTGATCAGATTAGAAAGGATGAAGTCAGGAAAGCTTTAAAAAGGATGAAGAGTGGCAAGGCAGTTGGTCCAGATGACATACCAGTGGAGGTATGGAAGTGTTTAGGGGAAGTGTCGGTAGATTTTCTGACTAGGTTGTTTAACAAAATATTAGACAGTAACAAGATGCCTGATGAGTGGAGCAAGAGTGTTCTGGTACCAATTTATAAGAAGGGTGATGTACAGAGTTGTAGTAACTACAGAGGGATAAAGTTGATGAGCCATACCATGAAGGTTTGGGAAAGAGTAGTTGAAGCCAGGTTGAGACAGAAAGTGGAGATTTGTGAACAGCAGTATGGTTTCATGCCTAGAAAGAGCACCACAGATGCAATATTTGCACTGAGGATGCTGATGGAGAAGTACAGAGAAGGTAGGAAGGAGCTGCATTGTGTTTTTGTAGATTTAGAGAAGGCATATGACAGGGTGCCAAGAGAGGAATTGTGGTTTTGTATGAGGAAGTCAGGAGTGTCAGAGAAGTATGTTGGCTTGGTGCAGGACATGTATGAAGGTAGTATAACAGTAGTGAGGTGTGCTGTTGGAAGGACAGAAGACTTCAAGGTAGAGGTAGGACTGCATCAAGGATCGGCCCTGAGCCCCCTTCTTGTTTGCTTTGGTTATGGATAGGTTGACAGATGAGGTCAGACAGGAGTCTCCCTGGACTATGATGTTTGCAGATGACATTGTGATCTGTAGTGAGAGTAGGCAGCAGTTGGAAGAGAACCTAGAAAGGTGGAGGTTTGCTCTAGAGAGAAGAGGAATGAAGGTCAGTCGTAGCAAGACAGAGTATATGTGCATAAATGAAAGGGAGACCAGTGGAAAAGTGAGGTTACAGGGAGCAGAGGTGGTGAAGGTGCAGGAGTTTAAGTACTTAGGATCAACAGTGCAGAGTAGTGGAGACTGTGGAAGAGAAGTGAAGAATAGGGTGCAGGCAGGGTGGAACAGCTGGAGAAAAGTGTCAGGAGTGATTTGTGATAGAAGAGTTTCAGCTAAGGTGAAGGGAAAGGTTTACAGGACTGTGGTTAGACCAGCTATGATGTATGGTTTAGAGACACTAGAGATAGGCAGAAGACAGGAGGCAGAGCTGGAGGTGGCAGAGTTAAAGATGCTGAGATTCTCTTTAGGAGTGACCAGGATGGACAGGATTAGGAATGAGGTCATCAGAGGGACAACACAGACAGGAAGGTTAGGAGAAAAAGCTAGAGAAGCTAGATTGAGATGGTTTGGACATGTGCAGAGGAGGGACAGTGGATACATTGGTAGGAGAATGTTAGAGATGGAGTTGGAGGTAGGAGACAGAGAGGAAGGTCAAAGAGGAGGTTTATAGATGCAGTGAGGGAGGACATGGAGGTAGTTGGAGTCAGAGTAGAGGATACAGAGAACAGGGAAAGATGGAAATCGATGATTCGCTGTGGCAACCCCTGAAGAGGGACAAGCCTAAGAAGAAGAAGAATGATGATCCTGAAATACCATACAAAGTACAGGGCCATAGGGTTCTCTGATGCCCAGACAAAATGCAAGAGCAGTATGTGAGAACATGAAGGTGGAGGCAGAAGAGGCTTTGTAACACTAAAGCATTTTAGGCAAGAGATGAGACTGTGACTGAAGCATCACGATAAATGGAGAAAACATTCTTTAATGTTGTAGTTGTCGCTGCCATTCAGTCTTTGGAGGGTCTTTCACATCACTGACGGGTGTTCAAGACAGGGCATTTTTAATGGACATTACTAGGAGACTAAGCCACTTGAATTGCAAACCGCAAGGCAAAGTTAAGACTGTGCAACCTTAAACTTGGATGCTGGACACGTGGAGACTGGAACTGTAACACTGCAAAATGACCTCCACCTCAAAGCCTTCCAGGCTCCACCAAACCTGTGGTGCCTTATTGACACAGAAAAGTACAGTGGTGGCTGCACAGCAGCTATGACGGCTGCCAGGCTGTTAGGTTGAACCAATCTCTGTAATCAGACTTTTCTGACATGTACTTCATCGTGAACATCAGAACAAACACACAACACGCTTTACTGTTGCACGTCTGCAAGACTCACTCAGTGTTAGTGTCACCAGATTACAACACACTGGTGAACAGCATGTGATGCCAATCTTCCCACTAACAAGGAAACAGATGCCAGATGTCAACGGTGGCAAAATGGAAGGGCAAAGTTGAATTAAAATCTTGAAAATTTGTGTTCAATTCAAAAGTGTGTTCATGAGATGTAACAAATGTTAAAATGCCGCAGAATGTTCATTAAATCAGAACGTGATGAGATTCATTTAAACATGTGAATGTTTTTCTTCAACATTACACAATTCATAACTTTTTCAAACATAGATTTTTAACATTGAACTATGTTTAAACTGTCAGTGGGTAGTGAAAATGGGAATTTTTGTATGAAATGTAGAATCATCTGAAAATTTAATCAATTGCTGAAATTAACATAAAGAGTTGAATATTGATGTTTCCCACTGTGTTAAGCAGTGTTAATTTTGATAGGAAAATCATGATTTAGTTCTTACAATAAGACCCCATTTTGTTTGAATTATTTGAGTCATCTGGAACCTTTTAGTCTTGGTGTCGTTTTAGTCGGAATATCTGGTCACTGGAAGTCCGACTGGTATGGAATGGTATTAAGGTTGGAATATGCGATACAAGCACAAATTTAACAGTTGTAATACAAAATAAGTATTTTATTGTTAATGTTGAGAACAAGACTGTTTTTTTTTTCACAAAAGATAATCTCACATAAATTAAGCATAATACCTGCACTCAATGAAAAATATACATGCTCACTTCAATTACAGTATTACTGAAAAAGATCATCTAACTGAACGTATTGTCTACCATCTGTGCAATATCAAAAACATTTTTAAAAAATGTGCAGGTCTTCAAAATAAGGAAAAAATGGTTGTGATGCTATTGCACAAAGTATCTAAATACAGAAAATACCCTCATGTGAATGCTCATGTACCTTAAGTTACTGCTGTTACACTAAGACTGCCCTGAAATGTTTCATGCATGTTGCCAATGAGCAGCAAGCTGTGTGCAACTGTGCAACTAAATACAACTGAATATAATATATATTATATGAATATAATAAACCTGATTGTTGTCAAACCTTACAAAGTTTCAAATGGCTCTCAAAAGATTCACTTGTCCCACAAAAAGAGCAGTTCTGATTGGATCTCTTAACCACTTGTCCCAGCCTAAGATTTTCATGTGTTTTTAATTGGTTGACTTAAGTGTCAGTAATATTTCATCTGTCAGGGAGAAGGGGGTGTGCGAGAGTAGGACCAAAGTGCAGATGCACAGGTGGTGAAGACACAGATTCGTTTGCTGAACCTGGATGAAGGCAAACGAGGGAGAATCCAATGGCACTGCATGATGTAATTTGCACACTTCGGGAGGAACTACATTGTGTGCATAGTACACTACAAAGAAGTGTACTTAAGTGTACTTACCTTTTGTCCCTTTTCCACAATTCAGCTACGTGCCCAAACCCCTGGCATTTAGCACCTCACTGGCTTTTGAATGTTTTCTCTCACCCTATACCTCATATATCCAAAGTACAGATCTCTTGGCAAATATTTGGTAATGAACCATATTACAACTGATTCTGTTACTTTCCTCCACTCCCTTTGTTTTTCTAGGTTAATTCACAGGCAACTGGATCTGTAGATAACTTGATGATGTTTCACTACTCAACCTGAGAAGCTTCTTCAGTTCTGAACTGACTAGTGGGCAGATCTGCTACCAATACCAAGTTGGATCATTTGATCATTTAAATGCAAGATAAATTATTTTTTTGACCCCCCCCCCCTCCCCCCTCTGTTGCGAGAAGGTTTTTCAACAAAAATAGCCTCTTTCTCTCAAACCATCGGTCTTCCCAGGCCAAAATGAGAACATTGTCATCTTCATCATCCATCATCCATGATCTGGATGACTGAGAACCTTCACAGGCATCTTGCAAGTGTTTGCCCTTTGATCTCCATGATCCATGTTACAGATTCAGGATCTCCCGGGTTTGCCATCCGTCATTGGCAGCTTACCTCAGTACCTTTATTGTCTGTACATTCCACACCGTTTGCTGCTCTGCCCACCCTAGGGCGAGGGATCCTTCTTTATACGATTTTCTCCATGATTTCTGCCTTTTCCTTTTTCCCCTTGTTTTTGTCAAAAGGCTCAAACATACTTTGGTGGAACTTTCACAGAGTAAATGTCTGCAAGGCCCATGCGCACTAACCACTAACCAAACCACAAATGCAATCCACACTTTCATAAAACCGCTAATGACCTATTTTTCAAGAGGAAAACAAGAAACATGTAAATACACATCTAATAACATGTTGGAATTCATCAGAATGCGTGAAATTGCCTCTACTTAGTTCAACATTTTCTGGGGCAGGACCCACACACACACACACAAACTCATACATGGAAGACTAGTACTGTTGTTTGATGTGGCTGACAGTGTCTCTCTCCACAGACATATCAGTGGTCGGTACATGGCGATGCAGCATCAGGGTTCTTTTACCCAGCTGTTCACCCACAGCAGCAGTGTGAATGGCCTGTCGCTGGTGTCCCAGGACCAACAGGTTACTGTTTCCCAGCTGTTCACCCACGGCAGCAGTGTGAATGGCCTGTCGCTGGTGTCCCAGGACCAACAGGCTACTGTTTCCCAGCTGTTCACCCACAGCAACAGTGTGAATGGCCTGTCCCTGGTGTTCCAGGACCAACAGGCTACTGTTTCCCGTCTGTTCACCGACCGCTGCACAACTGGCCTGTAGCTGGAGTCCAAGGACCTACAGGCTGCACGTACCTGGCTGCTTCTTCACCACAGCAGCTGCAGCATGAAAGACCAGTAGCTGGAGTCCCAGGACCTACAGGCTGCACATACCTGGCTGGTCCTCCTCCACAGCAGCTGCAGCATGAAAAACCTGTAGCTGGAGTCCCACAAGCTGGACATCACGCTTCAGGTTCTTCTAAGGCTGCTGCTGCTCATCCAGCTAACCCCTCCACCTCAATGTAAGCTATCCTTTTTGTTTCTTAGCTCAAATTAAATCACATTCAGCTTCGATTTAATTTGTAGCAACTGTTGTTCTTGACTCATATTGCATTTTTTTTTTCTGGAGGCAAATGTTTTGTCAGTTCCACAAATGTAACAGCTGCTCTGACTTTTTTTACACTGTTTTCTTTTAGGAACAGAAAGGCTGAGGACCAGGAGAGCAATCAGCCATATGTAAAGAAACCCCCAAATGCATTCATGTTGTTCTTGAATGAAAACAGGAGGCAAGTTATGGCTGATTTAAAACTCCCAAACAGTGTTGCTGCCAACAAGGTGCTGGGAGACATGGTGAGTGTATTCACTCATTGACAGATCTCTGTGGTATATTTATGTATCTATTTGTGTGTTCATGCTCACATTTGTGCATGTCGACTGTGCTGACTGACTGTTGTGTCCACAGTGGTCCAACCAGATGTCCAAGGAGAAAAAGGAGGATTACTTCCGGCGTGCTGAAATCGCACGAAGGCAGCATGCTGAGCAGAATCCTGACTGGTCCACGCAGGAGAACTATGTGAGTCCCACCTGCTCGATTCCAACATACACATAGTGTATAGTGGAAACATATAGTGGAGCTGATGTAACACGGTCAATGCTCGTTTTTATCACCTGAGATCCCATAGATCTCGAATATGTTTGTTTTTGTGTGCAGGGCAAAAAGAGAAAGCGTGTGAAGGGCAAAGGTGACACATTTGTGACAGGTAAGTTAATGTCCCTGTTCTCAGAGTTAATTGACAATCAATGTCAAAACTGATTTATTAATCTGCATGTAGTAGAAAGCAATTGCACAGATGAATGAACAGTGTATTTGGTTTTTTTTTTCAGAACCAGAAAACACTGGGCAGATGAAAAAGATGTGTGTGGTATTGATGAAGATGGAGGCATGATGGAGGGTGGTCTCAAACAGGTGAGTTAATACAGTTTGAGTGCAACACTGTTCATGTCCACAGATGTATACCATCTGCCCTGTTTCCTCAGTGATGGTAACACAAACAGCAGCCACGCTGGCAGCCTCCACTGCTGCACGACCCACTGAGCTGTGACTTGTGGTGGAAGAACTTGAGAACGGTTTCCCTCACAACGGCCATGGTGATCTTGGTGGACTGAACCCATTCCTCCTGCTGTCAACTACCAGATCATTTTTGTAAAAAATAAAAAAAAATAGGCACTAGAAAAGGTTGCACTGAGCTCTTTAATTCAAACACCAAATTAAGTATTGAAAACTGAGTTTGACTTCTTCTATGATTTTTAAATGTGACTTCAGTATAAACTTTAGTTACGCTGTGTTAATACCACAAACAAATCTCTTCACGTGATGATGTGCTGATGGAACGGAATTCCTCCCCACTGCTTGGCTGCTCACAGAGGGGCATTACATGCAGTTGAGGCAAGGCAAGGCAAGGCAGCTTTATTTATAATGCACATTTCATACACGGGGCAGCTGATTGTGCTTTATATTAAAAAGGTGAAGGCATACAATTCAAAACAAATACTTTAGAAAAAACAAAAAATGAGCTATAAACAATAAGTTATGCTAAGAACAATAAAGACATGGGAAAAAAGCTAGACTAAAATAGAACATAAAATGAGTGCAGCATAAAATGAATTCGTCTGAAATGAGTCAAATCCAGTCAAATCAAAATGCATCAAAGAGCTCGTCCATAAGCACAAAGGTAATATGTTTTTAGCCTAGATTTAAAAACATTCACACTTGGAACTGATTTAGTTTCTGCTGGTAGTTTGTTCCATCTATGTACGGCGTATCACATAAATGCTGGTTCGCCTTGTTTAACCTGAACTCTGAGCTCGACTAGCTGACCTTAGTCCATAGTTCTCAGAGCCCTGCTGGTCTTACACTCAGGTATCATGTCATTGATTCTGGGCTATGTAAAGACTTCAGAGCTGGAGTAATGTGCTCTGCTCTCTTTGTTTCAAGCTGCAGCATTTTGAATGAGCTGCAGTGGTTCTGCAATCTACTGGAGAGAAAAGCATGGATGAGCTTCTTTTGGTCTGTTTAAGACATAAAAAACATCACTTTGGAGATGTTCTTAAGTTGATAGACGGTTGCTATGGTGCTCTGTATAATGTGAGTGTTGAAGGTCAGAAACACCAAGGTTTCGGATTTGGTCTTAAATGTTAAGCGATACTATTCAAGTTGTTCATTAACAGCAGTCCTCAGTGCTCAATATATCTGTGCAGTGTTGCCAACTCCTCAGCATCGGAAGTAGCTATTGGCCCGCCCAGAAGTAGCTAAAAGTCGCTAGACGAGCGAGCGGTCCAATCCAAACGTAAAAGCGGGGGGGGGGTGTGTGAAGCGACAGTCCACGCTGTTCTCAACTCCGCCCCTGCCCCTCTCTGCCTGTGTCTCTCTTCCACAGCCCCTCTCTGTCTCTTACCTGAACGGGGCAAGAGAGAAAACAGCGCAATTATTTTTCCCCCCTCCCGCGATCTAGCAAAAAATTCGCTAGATCTGTCGCTAGTCGTTTTTGTCTAATTTTCACGCTGAGGGGGTCCAGAAAGTAGCTAAAAATAGCGACAAAGTCGCTAAGTTGGCAACACTGTATCTGTGTGTCATCTGCATAGCAATGATATTCAACATTACAATTCATCAGAATACCCAAAGGCAGCATATGTAGGCTGAACAGAAGAGGTCCAACTGACCCCTAAGGAACACCACCATCCGCTCACATGGTTTCCAATGGTCCCAAAATACCGTCGCTATCACAAGTAGGACTTGAACCATTCTACCATTCTAGGACAGCTGTCACAAAGGTCAAGTTTCAAGTCAAGTCAAGTTTCCGGTTTTATTTTGGTACTTCCTGTTTTTATGTTCACCCTCATTGCCGTTACCTTGCCTTGATTACTTAAATTTGTTGCAACTGCTCCACTCCTTTCTCCCTATTTAAGCTTGTTAAGTTTTCCTTTGCGTTGCCAGTTAATCGTTTGGTCCGTGAGAAATCTTGTCTGTTCCATTGTCTGTTCAACGATTTCCTTTTGTGAATATCAGTGAGTCTTGATAACCGTTTCATAGCCGTTTTCTGTTCATCTTTGATTCTATTAGCCCTAGTGGTGCGTTTTGTTGTAGGCCTTTTCTAAATTCGCCCTGTCGCCCCCTTGTAGGTTGTTTTTGGTTCCCCTTTTTGAGATAGAGTATTTGAGTTTTTATCACCTCCTCGTAAGTGCCGCCTTTTGTTCACCCTTTGGAATCCTTAGAGTCATTTTTTGTATCTAGCCTTGTGCTCATTCAAATTAAAAACCCTATTAAAGTTTTTGTCAGCATCTGGGTTCACTTGTATTGTTGTGCCATCGTGACACAAGCAAATTCACTGCATTTTTTGGAGAGGAGTTCAGGAGATATTGGATTTGGGGGTTTTGAGTTTATCAGCCATAGTAAAACTGTATTGTTGATGTTCTTATTCATAATTTCAGAAAAGTAACGTTGTCTGGCCCTGAATAATTCTTGGTTAAAAACACAGAGTTTAGATTCCAAAGTGAATAAAATGGGAAAATGTTTTGCACGTTGGACAAAGGGTGTGTTGCCCCTTTTCTCATGGGAAGATGTGGTTTCAGATAACTCATCACTGAATTGGTCCAGTTAATGTCCAATCACACCTCAAGTAATAAGTTAGAGGAGGAGATACTAGTAGTAATTTAAAACTGGTGGGCTCGGTGCCTGTACCAGCCCCCCGGGAGACACGGATCTGTGGTTTGGAGCTAACGATTAATCTTTTGTGTTAACGTTCTCCAAACACCATGACCCAATGTGTGAACTCTTGTAAACTACTGGCACAGAATGTATCATGAGGTTAAAGACTAGATATCCTAGTACAACTAGTATAACTAAGCATCCTTACTTATCTAACGATAAGAAACAATCAGGATCTGTAAGAAGATGACATATTAAATGGTTCAAGGATACTAGAATGAACATTCTAGAAGAAACTACACTGAGAAAAGACATATTGGCATTACACATTTCACGCGGGTGAAGTCTGTAGCATCAGAGTACGTCATCAGAAAAGGGGACATTGTTGAAAGGCAAAAATCAAGACGATCTACCTCAGGTAGACTGGTAGTAAATAAGTTATGTCCTTATATACGAGTATATAACATTACCATGAGACACATAATATGTTTAATGCATTTGTTAGGTTTCAAACAACAAAGGAATTGAAACAAAGGAGTCTCAGAGTCTCACTCCTGCTCAGGAATGCATGAAAAGGTCTGGAGTTCAGTTTGGCCCCCAAAGAAGAGAGTGGGGGAGTTTGAGATTTAGGTCTTTGGAGTCATAAACTGTGGAAGGGAGGAAGATTCTCCTCCCTGCAAGGTGTTTGTCTTATGTCAGCAGTGATATCTTTATGGTTTGATGCCCAGAGAGTGAACTTAGAGGAAGGAGGCCCATTCAAGAAGATGGGTCTTGGCACCATCTTGATAAGTTCCGTGTTGAGGAGAAGTCAGCAGGGGTCATGCTGGTGTGACCTCAGATGGGCTGATTCACAAGTGGTGAGAAAGGACTGTGGTGGAATGATACCAATCAGGGTGTCCACTACACATCCACAGTGATTCAAAACATCCACAGCGATTTAATACATCCACAGTGAAACAATAAATCCACAGTGAATCAGTTCAATACACCTAAAGAGAGTCAGTACATCCACAGGGAATAAGTTCCCACAGTGAATCAATTCAATACATCCACAGTGAATCAATACATCCAGAGTAAATCAGTTCCCAGAGTGAATACATTCAATACATACACATTGAATAAGTTCCCACAGTGAATCAATTCATGACATCCAAAGTGATTCAATAAATCCACAGGGAATAAGTTCCCACAGTGAATCAATTCAATAAATCCACAGTGAATCAATACATCCAGAGTAAATCAGTTCCCAGAGTGAATACATTCAATACATACACATTGAATAAGTTCCCACAGTGAATCAATTCAATAAATCCACAGTGAATCAATACATCCAGAGTAAATCAGTTCCCAGAGTGAATCAATTCAATATATCCAAAATGAATCACTTCCCACAGTGAATCCATTCAATACATCCACAGTGAATCTGTTCCAACAGTGATTCAGCTCCAACAGTGAATCCATTCAATATGTCCACAGTGAATCAGTTCCCACAGTGAATCAATTCAATACATCCACAATGGATCAGTTCCCACAGTTAATCAGTTCCCACAGTCAATCAGTTCAATACATCCACAATGGATCAGTTCCCACAGTTAATCAGTTCCCACAGTCAATCAGTTCAATACATCCACAGGGACTCAGTTCACAAAATGAATGAATTCAATACATTCACTGTGAATCATTTCCCACACTAAATCAGCTCCCACAGTGAATCAGTTCCCACACTGAATCAGTTCCCACATTATATATATTCAATATATCCACAGTGAATCAGTTCCCACAGTAAATCAGTTCAATATATCCACAGTGAATCCGTTCCCACAATGAATCAATTCCCACCCTGAATAAATTCAACACATCCACAGTGATTCAGCTCCCACAGTGAAACAATTCGAAGCATATGCAGTGTTTCAGTTCCTATTGTGAATCAGTTCAATACATCCACGGTGAATCAGTTCCCACAGTGAATCAGTTCAATACATCCACAGTGAATCATTTCCCACAGTGAATCGATTCAATATATCCACAGTGAATCAGTTCCCACGGTGAATCAGTTTGTACAGTGAATCAATTCAATTCATCTACAGTGAATCAACTCCCACAGTGAATAAATTCAAGACATCCACAGTGAATCATTTCCCACAGTGAATCAGTTCCCATTGTGAATTATTTCCCACAGTGAATCAATACATCCACAGTGAATCAGTTCCCACAGTTGAAACAATTCAGTACATCCACAGTGAATCAGTTCCCAGAGTGAATCAATTCAATACTTCCACAGTGAATCAGTTCCCACAGTGAATCAATTCAATATATCCACAGTGAATCAGTTCCCAGAGTGAATTATTTCGCACAGTGAATCAATTCACTTCATCTACAGTGAAAAGTTCCCACAGTGAATCAGTTCAATACATCCACAGTGAATCAGCTCCCACAGTGAATCGTTCCCATTGTGAATCACTTCCCACAATGAATCAGTTCAATATATCCACAGTGAATCAGTTCCCACAGTGCATCGATTCAATATATCCACAGTGAATCAGTTCCCAGAGGGAATAAATTCAAGACATCCACAGTGAATCATTTCCCACAGTGATTCAGTTCCCATTGTGAATTATTTCCCACAGTCAATCAGTACATCCACAGTGAATCAGTTCCCACAGTGTATAAGTTCCATAAAGTGAATCAATTCAATATATCCACAGTGAATCAGTTCCCACAGTAAATCAGTTCCCACAGTGAGTCAGTTCCCACAATGACTCAATTTCCACAGTGAATCAATTCAATACATCTACCGTGAATCAGTTCCCACCATGAATCAATTCAATACATCCACAGTGATTCAGCTCCCACAAAGAATCAATTCGAAACATATGCAGTGTTTCACTTCCGCTGGTAAATCAGTTCCCATTGTGAATCAGTTCAATACATCCACGGTGAATCAGTTCCCACAGTGAATCAATTCCCATTGTGAATAACTTCCCACAGTGAATCAGTTCCCACAGTGAATGCATTCAATACATCTACAGTGAATGATTTCGCACAATTAATCAATGCAATACGTCCACAGTGGATCAGCACCTATAGTGAATCAGTTCCCACAGTGAATAAATTCAAGACATCCACAGTGAATCAGTTCCCAAAGTGAATCAGTTCCCATTGTTATCGCATTGTTAATTATTTCCCACAGTGAATCAGTACATCCACAGGGAATCAGTTCGCACAGTGAATCAATTCAATTCATCTACAGTGAATCAGTTCCCACAGTGAATGAATTCAAGACATCCACAATGAATCATTTCCCACAGTGAATCAGTTCCCATTGTGAATTATTTCCCACAGTGAATCAGTACCCACAGTGAATCAATTCAATACCTCCACAGTGAATCAGTTCCCACAGTCAATCATTTCGCACACTGAATCAATTCAATTCATCTACAGTTAATAAGTTCCCACAATGAATCAGTTCAATATATCCACAGAGAATCAGTTCCCACAGTGAATCTGTTCCCATTGTGAATTAGTACATCCACAGTGAATCAGTTCCCACAGTGAATCAATTCAATATATCCACAGTGAATAAGTTCCCACAGTGAATCAATTCCTACAATAAATCAATTCCCACAGTGAATCAGTTCCCAACGTGAATCAATTCAATACATCTACAGTAAATCATTTCCCACAATGAATCAATTCAATATCTCCACAGTGAATCAGTTCCCACAGTGAATCAGTACATCCACAGTGATTCAGATCCCAAGGTGAATCACTTCCCACATTGAATCAGTTCCCATTGTGAATCAGTTCAATACATCCACGGAGAATCAGCTCCCACAGTGAATCAGTTCCTATTGTGAATCAGTACATCCACAGTGAATCAGCTTCCACAGTGAATCAGTTCCCATTGTGAATCACTTCCCACAATGAATCATTTCAATATATCCACAGAGAATCAGTTACCACAGTGAATCAATTCAACATATCCACAGTGAATCAGTTCCCACAGGGAATCAGTTTCCACAGTGAATCAATTCAAGAAATCCACAGTGATTCAGCTCCCACAGTGAATCAATTCGAAACATCCACAGTGATTCAGCTCCCACAGTGAATCAATTCGAAACATCCACAGTGATTCAATTCCTAAGGTGAATCACTTCCCACAGTGAATCAGTTCCCATTGTGAATCAGTTCAATACATCCACGGTGAATCAGTTCCCACAGTGAATCAATTTAATACATCCTCAGTGATTCACTTCACACAGTTAATCAGTTCGCACAGTGAATCAATTCAATACATCCACAGTGAATCAGCTCCCACAGTGAATCAGTTCCCACAGTGCATCGATTCAATATATCCACAGTGAATCAGTTCCCATTGTGAATAACTTCCCACAGTGAATCAGTACATCCACAGTGAATCAGTTCCCACAGTTGAAACAATTCAATACATCCACAGTGAATCAGTTCCCAGAGTGAATCAATTCAATACTTCCACACTGAATCAGTTCCAACAGTGTATAAGTTCCATAAAGTGAATCAATTCAATATATCCACAGTGAATCAGTTCCCACAGTAAATCAGTTCAATATATCCACAGTGAATCAGTTCGTTCCCACAATGACTCAATTTCCACAGTGAATCAATTCAATACATCTACCGTGAATCAGTTCCCACCGTGAATCAATTCAATACATCCACTATACAGTGGATCAATACAGTGATTAAGCTCCCACAAAGAATCAATTCGAAACATATGCAGTGTTTCAGTTCCGCTGGTGAATCAGTTCCCATTGTGAATCAGTTCAATACATCCACGGTGAATCAGTTCCCACAGTGAATCAGTTCCCATTGTGAATAACTTCCCACAGTGAATCAGTACATCCACAGTGAATCCATTCAATACATCCACAATGAATCATTTCCCACAGTGAATCAGTTCCCATTGTGAATCAGTTCCCACAGTGAATCATTTCTCACAATGAATCAGTTCAATACATCCACAGTAAATCAGCTCCCACAGTGAATCAGTTCCCATTGTGAATTATTTCCCACAGTGAATCAGTACATCCACAGAGAATCAGTTCACACAGTGAATCAATTCAATTGAATCCCACAGTGAATCAGATCGCACAATGCATCAGTTCCCACAGTGAATCATTTCAATACATCCACATTGAATCACTTCCCACAGTGAATCAGTTCCCAATGTGAATCAATTCAATACATCCACAGTGAATCAGTTCCTATAGTGAATCAGTTCCCACAGTTAATCAATTCAATACATCTACAGTGAATAAGCTCCCTCAATGAATCAGTTCCCATTGTGAATCACTTCCCACAGTATATCAGTTTAATATATCCACAGTGAATCAGTTCCCAGAGTGAATCAATTCAATACTTCCACACTGAATCAGTTCCAACAGTGTATAAGTTCCATAAAGTGAATCAATTCAATATATCCACAGTGAATCAGTTCAATATATCCACAGTGAATCAGTTCCCACAGTGAGTCAGTTCCCACAATGACTCAATTTCCACAGTGAATCAATTCAATACATCTACCGTGAATCAGTTCCCACCGTGAATCAATTCAATACATCCACAGTGATTAAGCTCCCACAAAGAATCAATTCGAAACATATGCAGTGTTTCAGTTCCACTGGTGAATCAGTTCCCATTGTGAATCAGTTCAATACATCCACGGTGAATCCGTTCCCACAGTGAATCAATTCAATACATCCTCAGTGATTCACTTCCCTTCAGTGAATCAGTTCCCATTGTGAATAACTTCCCACAGTGAATCATTTCGCACAATGAATCAGTTCAATACATCCACAATGAATCATTTCCCACAGTGAATCAGTTCCCGTTGTGAATTATTTCCCACAGTGAATCATTTCGCACAATGAATCAGTTCAATACATCCACAGTAAATCAGCTCCCACAGTGAATCAGTTCTCATTGTGAATTATTTCCCACAGTGAATCAGTACATCCACAGAGAATCAGTTCACACAGTGAATCAATTCAATTGAATCCCACAGTGAATCAGATCGCACAATGCATCAGTTCCCACAGTGAATCAGTTCCCACAGTGAATCATTTCGCACAATGAATCAGTTCAATACATCCACAGTGAATCAGCTCCCACAGTGAATCAGTTCCCATTGTGAATTGTTTCCCACAGTGAATCAGTACATCCACAGAGAATCAGTTCACACAGTGAATCATTTCCCACACTGAATCAATTCAATACATCCACAGTGAATCAGTTCCTATAGTGAATTAGTTCCCACAGTTAATCAATTCAATACATCTACAGTGAATAAGCTCCCTCAATGAATCAGTTCCCATTGTGAATCACTTCCCACAGTATATCAGTTTAATATATCCACAGTGAATCAGTTCCCAGAGTGAATCAATTCAATACTTCCACACTGAATCAGTTCCAACAGTGTATAAGTTCCATAAAGTGAATCAATTCAATACATCCACAGTGATTAAGCTCCCACAAAGAATCAATTCGAAACATATGCAGTGTTTCAGTTCCACTGGTGAATCAGTTCCCATTGTGAATCAGTTCAATACATCCACGGTGAATCCGTTCCCACAGTGAATCAATTCAATACATCCTCAGTGATTCACTTCCCTTCAGTGAATCAGTTCCCGTTGTGAATTATTTCCCACAGTGAATCATTTCGCACAATGAATCAGTTCAATACATCCACAGTAAATCAGCTCCCACAGTGAATCAGTTCTCATTGTGAATTATTTCCCACAGTGAATCAGTTCACACAGTGAATCAATTCAATTGAATCCCACAGTGAATCAGATCGCACAATGCATCAGTTCCCACAGTGAATCAGTTTCCACAGTGAATCATTTCAATACATCCACATTGAATCAGTTCCCACAGTGAATCAGTTCCCAATGTGAATCAATTCAATACATCTACAGTGAATCATTTCCCACAGTGAATCAATTCACAATACATCCACAGTGAATCAGTTCCTATAGTGAATCAGTTCCCACAGTTAATCAATTCAATACATCTACAGTGAATAAGCTCCCTCAATGAATCAGTTCCCATTGTGAATCACTTCCCACAGTATATCAGTTTAATATATCCACGGTGAATCAGTTCCCACAGTCAATCAATTCAATATATCCAAAGTGAATCAGTTCCCACAGTGAATCAATTCGCACAGTGAATCAGTTCCCACAGTTAATCAATTCAATACATCTACAGTGAATAAACTCCCGCAGTGAATCAGTTCCCATTGTGAATCACCTCCCACAGTATATCACTTTAATATATCCACGGTGAATCAGTTCCCACAATGAATCAATTCAATACATCTACAGTGAATAAGCTCCCTCAATGAATCAGTTCCCACAGTATATCAGTTTAATATATCCACGGTGAATCAGTTCCCACAGTGAATCAATTCAATATATCCAAAGTGAATCAGTTCCTACAGTGAATCAATTCGCACAGTGAATCATTTCCCATTGTGAATCAATTCGCACAATGAATCAGTTCAATATATCCACATTGAATCAGTTCCCACAGTGAATCGATTCAATATATCCACAGTAAATCAGTTCCCACGGTGAATCAGTTCCCATAGTGAATCAGTTCCCATTGTTATCCCATTGTGAATTATTTCCCACAGTGAATCAGTACATCCACAGTGAATCAATTCAATACTTCCACAGTGAATCAGTTCCCACAGTGAATCAATTCAGAATATCCACAGTGAATCAATTCAATTCATCTACAGTGAATCAGTTCCCTGAGTGAATCAGTTCTCACATCTAATCAGTTTCCACAGTGAATCATTTCAATACATCCACAGTGAATCAGTTCCCACAGTCAATACTTTCGCACATTGAATCAATTCAATTCATCTACAGTTAATAAGTTCCCACAGTGAATCAATTCCTACAATAAATCAATTTCCACAGTGAATCAGTTCCCAACGTGACTCAATTCAATACATCTACAGTAAATCATTTCCCACACTGAATCAATTCAATATCTCCACAGTGAATCAGTACATCCACAGTGAATCAGTTCCCACAGTTGAAACAATTCAATACATCCACAATGAATCAGTTCCCAGAGTGAATCAATTCAATACTTCCACAGTGAATCAGTTCCAACAGTGTATACGTTCCATAAAGTGAATCAATTCAATATATCCACAGTGAATCAGTTCCCACAGTAAATCAGTTCAATATATCCACAGTGAGTCAGTTCCCACAATGACTCAATTTCCACAGTGAATCAATTCAATACATCTACCGTGAATCAGTTCCTACCGTGAATCAATTCAATACATCCACAGTGATTAAGTTCCCACAGTGAATCAATTCGAAACATCCTCAGTGATTCACTTCCC
The DNA here is from genome assembly GCF_965212315.1 of Lampetra planeri. NCBI lineage: Eukaryota > Metazoa > Chordata > Hyperoartia > Petromyzontiformes > Petromyzontidae > Lampetra > Lampetra planeri. The sequence continues at coordinate 13,087 of NW_027615439.1, read as the reverse complement.
TTCAGTGAATCAGTACATCCACACTGAATCAGTTCCCACAGTGAATCCATTCAATACATCTACAGTGAATGATTTCCCACAATTAATCAATGCAATACGTCCACAGTGAATCAGTTCCCTGAGTGAATCAATTCTCACATCTAATCAGTTTCCACAGTGAATCATTTCAATACATCCACAGTGAATCAGTTCCCACGGTGAATACGTTCCCACAGTGAATCAGTTCCCATTGTTATTCCATTGTGAATTATTTCCCACAGTGAATCAATTCAATACTTCCACAGTGAATCAGTTCCCACAGTGAATCAATTCAGAATATCCACAGTGAATCATTTCGCACAGTGAATCAATTCAATTCATCTACAGTGAATCAGTTCCCTGAGTGAATCAATTCTCACATCTAATCAGTTTCCACAGTGAATCATTTAAATACATCCACAGTGAATCAGTTCCCAAAGTGAATCAGTTCCCATTGTTATCGCATTGTTAATTATTTCCCACAGTGAATCAATTCAATATATCCACAGTGAATCAGTTCCCACAGTGAATAAGTTTGTACCGTGAATAAATTCAATTCATCTGCAGTGAATCAGTTCCCACAGTCAATACTTTCGCACATTGAATCAATTCAATTCATCTACAGTTAATAAGTTCCCACAGTCAATCAGTTCAATACATCCACAGTGAATAATTTCCCACAGTGAATAAGTTCCCACAGTGAATCAATTCCTACAATAAATCAATTTCCACAGTGAATAAGTTCCCAACGTGAATCAATTCAATACATCGAAAGTAAATAATTTCCCACAATGAATCAATTCAATATCTCCACAGTGAATCAGTTCCCAAGGTGAATCACTTCCCACATTGAATCAGTTCAATACAACCACGGTGAATCAGTTCCCACAGTGAATAAATTTAATACATCCTCAGTGATTCACTTCACACAGTGAATCAGTTCCCATTGTGAATCAGTTCAATACATCCACGGAGAATCAGCTCCCACAGTGAATCAGTTCCTATTGTGAATCAGTACATCCACAGTGAATCAGCTTCCAAAGTGAATCAGTTCCCATTGTGAATCACTTCCCACAGTGAATCAATTCAGTATATCCACAGTGAATCAGTTCTCACAGGGAATCAGTTTCCACAGTGAATCAATTCAAGAAATCCACAGTGATTCAGCTCCCACAGTGAATCAATTCGAAACATCCACAGTGATTCAATTCCCAAGGTGAATCAGTTCCCACAGTGAATCAGTTCCCATTGTGAATCAGTTCAAAACATTCACGGTGAATCAGTTTCCACAGTGAATCAATTTAATACATCCTCAGTGATTCACTTCACACAGTTAATCAGTTCCCATTGTGAATTATTTCCCACAGTGAATCAGTACATCCACAGTTGAAACAATTCAATACATCCACAGTGAATCAGTTCCCACAGTGAATCATTTCGCACAGTGAATCAATTCAATTCATCTACAGTGAAAGATTTCCCACAGTGAATCAGTTCAATACATCCACAGTGAATCAATTCCCACAATGAATCAGTTCAATATATCCACAGTGAATCAGTTCCCATTGTGAATCAGTTCAATACATCCACGGTGAATCAATTCAATACATCCTCAGTGATTCACTTCCCTTCAGTGAATCAGCTCCCACAGTGAATCAGTTCCCATTATGAATCACTTCCCACAGTGAATCAGTACATCCACAGTGAATCAGTTCCCACAGTGATTCAATTCCTACAATGAATCAATTCCCACAGTGAATCATTTCAATATATCCACAGTGAATCAGTTCCCACTGGGAATTAATTCAATACATCTACAGTGAATCATTTCCCACAATGAATCAGTTCAATATGTCCACAGTGAATCAGTTCGCACAGTGAATCAGTACATCCACAGGGAATCAGTTTGCACAGTGAATCAATTCAATTCTTCTACAGTGAATCAGTTCCCATTGTGAATCACTTCCCACAGTGAATCAGTACATCCACAGTTAATCAATTTCCACAGTGAATCAGCTTCCACAATGAATCAGTTCAATATATCCACAGAGAATCAGTTCCCATTGTGAATCACTTCCCACAGTGAATCATTTCCCATTGTGAATTACTTCACACAATGAATCAGTTCAATACATCCACAGTGATTCAGCTCCCGCAGTGAATCAATTCGAAACATCCACAGTGATTCAGCTCCCACAGTGAATCAATTCAATATATCCACTGTGAATCAGTTCCCACAGTGAATCAATTCAATATATCCTCAGTGATTCAATTCCCAAGGTGAATCACTTCCCACAGTGAATCACTTCCCATTGTGAATCAGTTCAATACATCCACGGTGAATCAGTTCCCACAGTGAATCAATTTAATACATCCTCAGTGATTCACTTCCCACAGTGAATCAGTTCCCATTGTGAATCAGTTCAATACATCCACGGTGAATCAGTTCCCACAGTGAATCAATTCAATACATCCTCAGTGATTCACTTCACACAGTGAATCAATTCTCATTGTGAATCAGTTCAATACATCCACGGTGAATCAGCTCCCACAGTGAATCAGTTTGCATTGTGAATCAATTCCTACAATGAATAATTTCAATGCATCCACAGTGAATCAGTTCCCATAGTGAATCAATTCAATACATCTACAGTGAATCATTTCCCACAATTAATCAATTCGAAACATCCACAGTGATTCAATTCCCAAGGTGAATCAGTTCCCATTGTGAATCAGTTCAATACATCCACGGTGAATCAGTTCCCACAGTGAATCAATTTAATACATCCTCAGTGATTTACTTCACACAGTGAATCAGTTCCCATTGTGAATTCATTCCCACAGTGAATCAGTACATCCACAGGGAATCAGTTCGCACAGTGAATCAATTCAATACATCCACAGTGAATCAGTTCCCACAGTGAATCAATTCAATACTTCCACAGTGAATCAGTTCCCACAGTGAATCATTTCGCACAGTGAATCAATTCAATTCATCTACAGTGAATCATTTCCCACAGTGAATAAATTCAAGACATCCACAGTGAATTAGTTCCCATTGTGAATTATTTCCCACAGTGAATCAGTACAGCCACAGTGAATCAGTTCCCACAGTTGAAACAATTCAATACTTCCACAGTGAATCAGTTCCCACAGTGAATCAATTCAATACTTCCACAGTGAATCAGTTCCCACAGTGAATCATTTCGCACAGTGAATCAATTCAATTCATCTACAGTGAAAAATTTCCCACAGTGAATCAGTTCAAGCCATCCACAGTGAATCAATTCCCACAATGAATCAGTTCAACATATCCACAGTGAATCAGTTCCCACTGTGAATCAGTTCCCACTATGACTCAATTCCCACAGTGAATCAATTCAATACATCTACCGTGAATCAGTTCCCACCGTGAATCAATTCCCACCGTGAATCAATTCAATACATCCACAGTGATTCAGTTCCCACAGTGAATAAATTCGAAACATATGCAGTGTTTCAGTTCCGCTGGTGAATCAGTTCCCATTGTGAATCAGTTCAATACATCCACGGTGAATCAATTCAATACATCCTCAGTGATTCACTTCCCTTCAGTGAATCAGCTCCCACAGTGAATGAGTTCCCATAATGAATCACTTCCCACAGTGAATCAGTACATCCACAGTGAATCAGTTCCCACAGTGATGCAATTCCTACAATGAATCAATTCCCACAGTGAATCATTTCAATATATCCACAGTGAATCAGTTCCCACTGTGAATTAATTCAATACATCTACAGTGAATCATTTCCCACAGTGAATCAGTTCAATATGTCCTCAGTGAATCAGTTCCCACAGTGAGTCAGTACATCCACAGGGAATCAGTTTGCACAGTGAATCAATTCAATTCTTCTACAGTGAATCAGTTCCCATTGTGAATCAGTTCAATACATCCACGGTGAATCAGCTCCCACGGTGAATCAGTTCCTATTGTGAATCACTTCACACAGTGAATCAGCGTCCACAATGAATCAGTTCAATATATCCACAGTGATTCAGCTCCCACAGTGAATCAATTCAAAACATCCACAGTGATTCAGTTCCCAAGGTGAATCACTTCCCACAGTGAATCATTTCCCATTGTGATTTACTTCACACAGTGAATCAATTCACTACATCCACAGTGTATTATTTCCAACAATGAATCAATTCAATACATCCACAGTGATTCAGCTCCCGCAGTGAATCAATTCAATACATCCACAGTGATTCAGCTCCCACAGTGAATCAATTCAATACATCCTCAGTGATTCAGCTCCCACAGTGAATCACTTCCCACAGTGAATCAGTTCCCATTGTGAATCAGTTCAATACATCCACGATGAATCAGTTCCCACAGTGAATCAATTTAATACATCCTCAGTGATTCACTTCACACAGTGAATCAGTTCCCATTGTGAATTATTTCCCACAGTGAATCAGTACATCCAAAGGGAATCAGTTCCCACAGTGAATCAATTCAATACATCCTCAGTGATTCACTTCACACAGTGAATCAGTTCTCATTGTGAATCAGTTCAATACATCCACGGTGAATCAGCTCCCACAGTGAATCAGTTTGCATTGTGAATCAATTCCCAGAGTGAATCAGTACATCCACAGTGAATCATTTCCCAGTGAATCATTTTCCACAGTGAATCAATTCCTACAATGAATCATTTCAATACATCCACAGTGAATCAGTTCCCACAGTGAATCAATTCAATACATCTACAGTGAATCATTTCCCACAATGAATTGAATGAAGGAATTGAATCAATTCCTACAATTATACAGTTCCCATTGTGAATTACTTCCCACAGTGAATCAGTACATCCACAGTGAATCAGTTCCCACAGTTGAAACAATTCAATACATCCACAGTGAATCAGTTCCCAGAGTGAAACAATTCAATCCATCCACAGTGAATCAGTTCCCAGAGTGAATCAATTCAATATATCCACAGTGAATCACTTCCCATTTTAATTACTTCCCACAGTGAATCAGTACATCCACAGTGAATCAGTTCCCACAGTAAATCAATTCAATATTTCCAGAGTGAATCAGTTCCCATTGTGAATCAGTTCCCACAGTGAATCAATTCAATACATCCACAATGAATCAGTTCCACAGTGATTCACTTCCCACAGTGAATCAGTTCCCACAGTGAATCATTTCAATACGTCCACAGTGAATCAGTTTCCACAGTGAATCAGTTCCCACAGTGAATCATTTCAATACATCCACAGTGAATCAATTCAATACATCTACAGTGAATCAGTACATCCACAGTAAATCAATTCAATACATCCACAGTGAATCATTTCCCACAATAAATCAATTCACTACATCCACAGTTATTCAGCTCCCACAGTGAATCAATTCGAAACATATACAGTGTTTCAGTTCCCAAGGTGAAACAGTTCCCACAGTGAATAAGTTCAATACATCCACAGTGAATCAGTTCCCACATGAATCAATTCAATACATCCACAGTGAACTTTGGGTTCTTCTTTACCTCTCTCACCAAGGCTCTTCTCCCACGATTGCGTGGCTGGACAGCCAGGTCTAGGAAGAGTAGTGGTCGTCCCAAATTTCTTCCATTTGAGGATTATGGAGGCCACTGTGCTCCGAGGAACCTTGAGTGCTGCAGAAATTCTTCAGTAACCTTGACCAGATCTTTGCCTTGCCACAATTCTTTCTCTGCGCTCCTTGAGCAGTTCCTTCGACCTCATGATTCTCATTTGCTCTGACATGCACTGTGAGGTGTAAGGTCTTATATAGACAGGTGTGTGCCTTTCCCAATCAAGTCCAATCAGTTAATTAAACACAGCTGGACTCCAATAAAGGAGCAGAACCATATCGAGGAGGATCAGAAGAAATGGACAGCATGTGAGTTAAATGTGAATGTCACTGGAAAGGGTCTGAATACTTATGACCATGTGATATTTCAGTTTTTCTTTTTTAATACATTTGCAAAAAATTCTACATTTCTGTTTTTTCTGTCAAGATGGGGTGCTGAGTGTACATTAATGAGAAATAAAATGAACTTTTTTGATTTTGGCAAATGGCTGCGATGACACAAAGTGAAAAATTTCAAGGGGTCTGAATACTTTCCATACCCACTGTATGTCTATATTTTCGACTCTGCTCCTGCCTGCTCCTTTTTGGATTTAGTCGTCAGTGGGTTTTTGACTTGGACTTGGACTGGATTATATATGTGTATAGGTTTCTCTTGGATATGACTAAAGGACTAAAGCATCTATCCATCTTGCCTTGTCCCTGCACTTCTGCGGAGGCTGCAGACTGCCACAATTGTGTATTACACTCACTTTCTGGATTAAGGGTGTGATTTTGTTTAACATGTGGTCTATCTGATCTCTGTCTGAGTCAACTAGTCTGACCGAACAAACGTGAAACACTAATTTTACCAACCTTCAGAAGGAATAATTTGATACATGCATGAGTGTTGCACAAAGAGAAAGACTTTGAGACGGAGGCTGTGAAGGTCAAACAGAGCTGGACAACTGAAACTGAATGGAACCCACATAACCAATAAGAATTTATTGTCACAAGCACAGTTTGTTGCACAAAAAAATAATAATGGGTCACATTTACACAGTTTATACAGGCTGAACTGAATGTACAATGAACAGACTAAACTAAATACCCATTGTTAAATATGTACTCACACTGCACACAATACCATTAGGAACTACACAAAAAACATGTACTCTGTGAAAGGAACACGCGTCGACATAAAAATCACATTATTTACAAAAGATTTCAGCGAAAGGAGGTTTCTCCCTGTCCGAGACATCGTACAATCTATCATGTAAAAGCTCCTGTGCTAGAAATGATGAAGTCTGTCAGTCAAAAAGTTTATACGCAGCGAGAGCTGAAGTACACGGAATACACAAATAATTACTGCGCTCTGCTTGGATGCTATGGCGAAGGTGAGATAAGTAGTTAGCGTATGAAGTGCACTTAACTTAGCAACTGCCTGCAATGACTTTTTTCTTCCCCCCCCCTAATCGGCTTCATTGATCCACAGAATCCTTCTTTGTGCACACCAGCTTCACTACATACAGCTAGACGTCACACAGTGAGGTGAATGAGGCGAGCGAGCTGGGCATTAGCTAGTCGCATCGAAGCGGCAGCCCAGTGGCAGCTGGTTGTGGTTGAGCGTTAGTGGATTGGTTCCTGCGGTTGACAGTCAGAGATGGTGTGTTGGAGGCAGACGGAAATGTATGTCTTCAACACTTGGCATAAAACAAGGTGGCGTGTGAAGCGTTCTCTCTTTCCAATCACTGTTGTTTCTGCCAGAGAAGACAGTCACTTCCAGCTGTGGCTCATAGAAACGACATCACGCTGCTTCCCACCATAAATGTGGATGTTTACTCTGTTTGCTCGTTGTACAATAACTGTTTGGCACTGACAACATCCCCTGACATCATCTAAGCAGACAGTGTGTCACATGAGACATGCGACGCAATGGGAGGTGCATGTCACAGCTCCTGTGAGACGTGCTGGTACACGTTAAACCTCTGAAACACACCTGCAGGTTTCAATCACAGTAAGAACTTTCTCTGCAGGCGTTCTATGTCCTCGTAGATGACATACATAAGTATGATCAGTCACATCACTGGCGACAAATGTATATTCTTACATTAGTTATGTAAATATTCATGACAACAATTTTAGCTAGATCTGAAGAATTGTCTGCAAAAACCTAGTTAAGATGTTTTTTGTCCTTATTCATTTGTTGTTATGTTATTTTAAAGCTGCTTGGCAGCAATCAGTGTTGACGCTGTTGGAAGTTCAAAACACTGACACATTTGAAACAGTCAACATCATTGATTCAGCATCGAGAAAACTAAATCAAATGTCAATAGTTAAGTTACTTTGATGATGACACTTTGACACATTTCCAAAGGAACCTTCCCATCACTGCTAACAAAGAACCTTGTAGCCAGGATGTTAGCGATGTTAGCGCCTGAAGCACAAGCAGAGAACGTTAAAACTGAACCTCGATCCTGAAGTTCGTTCAGCATCGTTCTAACCGCAGATAAAAAGAAAATACTTCTGTCAAATACTACTCAAATCAAACAACTGCGCTCCTCTGGGTACGCTGCTGACTGGTTGTCACGATGATGCTTTCACTGCATTTGTAGAGACCACGACGACAGACAAACTGCTGATGAACGTTGACTGAGGTAGCGTCCATCTGACGACAGGACTCCTCGTTCAGTGATGAGGTATGTGTATGTTCTGCGTCTGAGCGGACGGCGCCTTTGTACGAGTGCTTGAACGGAACATGTGCACGCAAACATTCACTGTGCTGCACATCGGCCCGCAACATACAAACGGAAGATGAACATGATGCAAATAGCGGTCCAGCTCTCCTCCACCATCAGCTGGAGAGGGGGGGGGGGGTGTGACAAGAGGGAGGGGCTACTCAGAAAAGGGCGGGAACATGCCGAGGTCAGCGAAGTCCTCAATGTTGTAGTTGGCGGTTCCCTGGGTGGGATCTCCCGCCATGGGTAACATGTCCTGCAGACACAGAGGTTAGCTGTCACGGTGTAGGCTGAGACATTACACGACGTGTCTGTTACCTGGAAGACTTCAGTCTGGCTGGGGTTGGGGTGTGTGTGCTGCTCCCCGGCCTGCTGGGAATGATGCTGGTTCTGCCACTGGGACCAAACCTCACTGGGACGACCCTGAAACTGTGTTCCACTCTGACTGCCCTCCCCCGACACATCTGGACGCACACGCAAAATATAAACACGTCGATGAATAATGCCCATGTATGCAGTCACGTGTGAGCGCATGGCAGCTGAAGTTCGAAAAAGTAGAAGAAAACGCCAGCGTATCCCCGGCAGAAAAAGAAGTAGAAGTTGAGGTCGAAAATGAACCCCCCTTCCCTGACATAAGTAGTAGTAGAAGTAGAATAAACAAACACTCCCCGTTTCCCTGACAGAATTAGAAGTAGTAGTCAGACTGTAGCTGGCCACCAGGCTCATGCACACAAAGAATCCAGCACGTGACAAGGACCATCAGCCCCACGACGCCTGAAACCAACACACTCACCAAACGCTGTGCTGCGGTTTGTCAGTCCTGAGTAGGCGTTTCCGCTGGGGGAGGAGGTCGCCGGGGATGACAGAGGACTGTAGGACGCTGGGTCGGTCTGGTAGCTGTGGCCAGTGCCAATGCCAAAGGGGCTGGACTGAGCTTTACTGGACTGGAGAGCAGAGACACAGCTGACCGAACTGACCCGCTGTTTATCATCAACCGACATCATTCACCATCATCGCCGTGGAAGTGAGACAAGTTGTGTGTGTGTGTGTGTGTGTGTGTGTGTGTGTCACCTGGCCAGAGAAGGGCGGGGCGGTTGCCTGACCATGCCACCTGACCGGGGTTGAGCTGTCTGGAGATCTGAGCGAGGTTCTGATTGGATGAGCTTGATGTTTGGATGTCATTCACTCCAGGGACATGGATCACAGAGGAACTGGGCAGCAAGAGGAACACACACACACACACCGCCCATCATCAAACCAAATGTCATCATCTCCTGAGCACCACACTCACCAACGCGCTCATCAGTGACCAGTACCTAAAGCTCTTTCCAGAGTGTCCCTGCTGGAAGGGAGAGCTCTGAGAGTAGAGCTGCTGTCCTCCTGCGGTGGACGACGGAACCATCATCTTCTTATCTCCAGCTATGGAGACAGACACACACACACAGTGAATATTTTGTGTATTTCCATAATGTCTTATAATGTCTTAGTAAGTCCTTCTGGTTCTTCAGATCAAAATTCTGTCTCTGGGCAGAGTTCAATATTTCCAGAGAGGGAGACACATTAGTTGTCTAACATGTCCAACAGGTGAAGACCGGTCAGGTACCTATGGTCCACCTGGAGGATGGATCTGCAGCAGGTGGCTGATGAGTGACCTTCATGTTGGTGTGGATTGTCTCCATGTGGACATGAATATTTGGTGATGAACGACGAACAAATTCAGTCTGGACCAATCACATGGGTCTATCTGATGTAGGCAGGCTCAGAGCCATGTGCAGAATCTGTGGGCGGGGCTTAACAGGATGACCACAGTGGTTCACTTTAGTTCCATTAACATGAAGGACTCCTGAATGTAACTCACTGACAGCAGCTTCTGAACTGCGGTGGTGTCACGTGAACATGCTATTGGTTTTGTTGAGACTCTTTGGAATGATATCGGGTGATTGATCACATCATGAGGAACATCTTGTACGTTCTGCATCTGTGCAGGAGGTGGATTGTCTGAACAAAGAAAAAAACAGTAATCATCCAATGAAAACAGCCTTACAGCCAGAGATGCCGGTGTACATCTCAGCAAAGCGCGGGTCTCTCTCCTGGGAGAAAAGGGCTTCTGTCTTGTCAATGTTCTTCCCCGCCTCGTGAACTCCACTGCTCACACTGGGCACCGGCACCTAAAGGTGGAGGTGAGAAGAAGCGAACACATCTTTACTTCCTGCGACAGATACATATTAGTTGTGTGGGTGGGGTCAAACGTGGTGGTGGTGGTGGTGGGAAGATGAAGCTCACCTGGGACAGGTCGTAGGCTGTCAGTCCATCTCTCTGGTGAACCTCCAGCTCTGCCTGCTGCTGCTGCTGTAACTGCCTGCAAGGACCAGCCAACCATCAACATGTCAATGGACACCAGCTACAATCGCCAGGAACCACAAGGGTCGACGCTTGGACCAATAACATTTAGTGTGTGACGTCAGTGACGGAGACGCTCTGTTCATATTCCCGCAGACACATTGTGTGTGTGCGTGCACGTGTCTGCGTATATGAGAATGCACGCAGCAGAACGTCACCTCCAGGAGGAGCTTACTTGACATTGGTGTTGGTACAGATGATGTACTCAATCTCGTCTGAGTAGGGGTTCTGGAAGGTGAAGCTGCTGGTTCTGATCAGCATCCACTCCCTGTTCTTCATGCGGAAACGGTACATCACAGACAGAACCTGACCCTTCAGCTTCACCACCTGCACAATGAGCAAACCCACCCATCACGACTGTTGGTCAAGATCCCACTGGAATCACTCAGGACAAATTGAAGCAAGAATCCAGAGCCTCCATGTGGGCGAGTCTGACGGCAATAACTACCAAAGTACGGCAGTGAGGAGCTGGATCTCTAGACTAACAGCACATCAATTAATCGTTATCATTAATTGGGCCTCTGACTGGGACCATCAGACTTTTAAATCTGATCTGCAAATGAACCAAGATCCTTTTTTTTTCAAACTGTGGACCGGAAGATGAAAGTGAAATGAAGAGGAAGTGAAATATTATTAGAAGAGGCAGAGAGAGGTCACTTGTTCTCACCTGCTGGAAACTCTCTCTCAGGTGACTCTGATCCTCAGGATGACAGAACTCCAGGATGTCTTTCCCCAGCAGGTCCTGGAGGAGACACACCGACAGTTCCCGGTAAGTGATGGACGCCAGCATAGACCTCTAACAGTAATTCATCATCCTGCACCTGACCTGAGGCTGATAACCGATGACGTTGATGCAGCGCGGATCGACGAAGGTGATGACGCCGTCTGAGTTGTGACGTGACAGGAACTCTGTGGGCACTGACAGACCGTTCATGTCCATAGAGACTGGAGAGCTGGTCACCTGAGGAGCACAAACACACATTTTGTTGTTTACCTCCACTAGTTTGTATAATGTTCCCTTTACTGCATATTTAGATTGATTTTATCAATCAACAATTCAGTGCAAGTGGAAAATAAAACTGGGCCCTAGTTTCCATTTCGTCAAAAAACACACACACACACACACACACACACACCTGCAGCCGTCCGATGGCCACCAGACAGTATTTACCCGTCTGACCTCCATCACCGTCTTCATCTGGAACAGTCATTCCTGACAGGAGATGGAGACAGACAGAGAGTGTTGTACAACCGTCTTCATTCAGTCACTGGTTGAACTTGTGTTTTCTGACATGCTGTCTGCTGACCTGCATTGTTGTTTTGTCTCTTACCAGCAGGGGGCCACGCTTTGATATAACCAGTGCAGTGAACCACCGAGTATTGAGCCTCTCCTTCTTTGGACGGTCCAAGGCCGTTCCTGAAAACAAACAAACACACAAGCGCACACACACACACTCCAGCATGTAAGAACAGTACTGGGTCTTTGGACAGAGTGTGTCCATACACAGAGGATGTAAAGAGAGAAGGTGATGAGACGAAGTCCCCCACCTGTATCTCTTCCTCATGTTGGACAGTCGGTTGAGGGAGATGTGATCCAGAGGAGCACTGCCACACCTGCACACACAACACAAGTATCGTTACTGTCGTACAACTACAAGACTGAGACAAACAAGACAAACTGGCAATTCTGAACAAGTTGAAGTAACAAGGTGTCAAAGATGGTGTCCAACATGTATTATAGGCTTGCGTGAACATGATACTTGACAGAATGTCACAAACAAAATCTCCAGTGTGAAACAAGACATCATGCAACTTAAAAAGAACGGACAACAGAATCGACAGGATTCCTTGTGAGCACATGTTAAGGTGAAACTAGAGTAACACGACCCTGAAGTAAAGCACACCTCATGCGGCAGATGAAGGAGCGTCGGGAGCCCATACACATTCTCATGGAGGACTGCTGTCCCTCCTTCTTCACCGTTCCCGTCTTCAGGTCCAGAATCCGTCCTGTTCACACACACAAACAGTAGTACTCTGTGTAGTCAGTGGATGGAGTACTCCTGGCTAGGTGCACCAGTGTCACAGATTTCATCAGCTGATCTGAGACTGATCTGATCCACATCACATGACTCATTTCAACTTTATAGAACACGATCATATGATCACACGAGCTTCTATCAAACACTTTGACGTATCTCTGACAGACGACGTCCTACCCGTCATGGAGTTTTCCGAGGTGCTGAGCTGTTCCCTCAGTTTGTCCACGTCATCAGGGTGGACCTGCTCGTACAGGGTGCTGCCAAACCACTCAGACTGGGGGTGGTTCAGTACGGGTGTCACCGAGTCCGACACG